>NW_001914996.1:41314-43488 GCF_000208925.1 Entamoeba histolytica HM-1:IMSS
TTATGAATAAAAGTGTTGAATCTCTTATTTTCTTATGTTTATGAGTTATACTTGTATGAACATCATTTAGTTCATCTTCCTTTCATCTTGTTTGTGAGTTATTATTTTCTTTTCATAATAATCAATTTCTAATAATAATGGAAAATTTATTCCCATCTCTCATTTGATATAACATAAAATCCATATTGTTTGTGTTGTTGAATGGAATAGTTTCTAGATTCAATGACATTGGTTTGATAGAGTATTTTGTTTCTCATAACTAGTTGTTGATAGTCAAAGTGGAATGAGAATCAAATTCATTAGTAATAGGTTGTATGTAATGTGTTTAGAATTATTCGATGATTCAACAATGTCTTAAAAATATACTTAGCATTAAGACACAAATAAATGGTAGTCAGGATATTTAAAAAAATATAAATAAAAGATATGTTGTATATTAAAGTGTTGTGAATATCAAGAAAATGGATAGAAAGTATATTTTAATTGTTTTCATATTTGTTATAATTAAATTACAGTGTTTCTTCATGATAAGATAGATACGTTTATAACATGAAATACTTTCATTGTAGTGTCAAAAATGTCTTGAAAGAAGAATGAGTTAATTAAGAACCATGCTAAAATTACTACATATTCTATCACATACTTTCTAGTTGGTCTTTATCGTTTTTCAACACTCTCCACTCTTTTTAATCAACATAAGTTTTCAATTTCTTCAAATTTCAACATAACTCAATGAATTTGCTCAAACCCATTGACTGTTAATGGTGCAATTACTTTATCAAATCATGAATCACAAATAGTGACAAAATGGTTCTTTCTTTTGTCTAACTTTGAGATCCATAAACAATAAAGTCATTTATTTCTCGCTCATTCAATCCAAGACGTTTTAATAACTCATCTAATTCGTCTCAAAGTGTTGTTGATTAATTCCAATTTGTTGTTCTTCAAACTTAGATTCTTTTAAACAAACATCTTCCCAAAACAAATATTCAACCTCCTTTCTATCAACAGTTAGTTTACAATTATTTTCTCCATCACTATTATATGTTCCTTTCCATTCATACTCTTTTATTTTCTCACTTTCTTCTGTTGTTTTAATTTCTGGATATGTTGCTTCGATGTTCATGGCTTCATTAAATTTGATATTCACACCCATTGCTTCATTTTCTTCTTTTCGTTGTCATACAATAAAATCACTGGTTTACCTCCTCTTATCCTCAAAGCTAAATGAATAAATGATTTATTTGTTGTTCCACAATCTAATAATGTGTTTTGATCTTCAAGTTGCTTTCTAACATAGAGAAATCTTTGTTGCTCCAAAGGAATTCCTGTTATAGATTTCACAAGGCGTTTTACTTGTGAAATAGTAAAGATACCAAGTACTTTAATGAAATATTCGTCTTGAATGGGTATTTTATTATTATCCTAATTTCATTTAATCCAGCAACTTTCATTCCTTCTCGGTTTTTCTTCATTATTTCAAAATTGGTTGATAATGTCTCTTTCATTTTGCTTTGTGTCTTTTCATCTGTGACTAGTTCTCTTAATTTTTTCTCTTTAACATTGATCATTCTATCTATTATCTGGTTCTTTAGTTTTCCTGTTTCGATGTTTTGATTCTCGCTTTTTTTAACAACCAATTTATATATTTCAGTGTCTCTTTGAAGTATTTCGTAGTATTTTCATTCTTTTGCAAGACATTCTTCGTTATTCTGTCTTTGGGTGTCAATCTCTTTGATGAGATTGTCATACTCTTCAATAAACTCTTTCTCATTTTCTGGAACTTTAATGATATAGTTATTTTCATACCCAATTGTTTCTCTTTCTTGTTCTTCAATATGTTGCATTTCACCAAAATTATTAAAAAGCACAAAAGAGAACATCCCAAGGATATTTGAACAACACGACATTTGGTATTTTTCAGTCTTTATGAGGTTTGTCTTATCAATAATTTTTACGGCATATAAAACTTAATAAAATTAAATGATAAGTAGAATTAATTCACTTATTTTTATGAATAAGATTATCCATTGTAACTTCTTCTCCTTTAACAAGGTTTCCTTCTTTGTCAACACTCAAAAACTCTAATTTAATCCCTCCTTGTTTAAATCGTGTTGTTCTTAATAACTTCCATGCATCAACAAATTGTCCATCATCTGTTTCACAAACAGACA
>NW_001914995.1:0-44003 GCF_000208925.1 Entamoeba histolytica HM-1:IMSS
GATGCAAAATATTTTGAAATAAAAATAAATCATCATTTGATATTATTATTATATTTGATAATAAATTATATTATATATTAAATACATCATATTTCTTTATTATTTATCTTTCTTTTTATTATTTCATATATTACATTATTATTCATTCATTTATTATTTATATTTCATTTATTAAATAAAATGAAAATGAAATTGTAAAATATCAATCAATTAAATATTCATGAATAATAATTTATTAATATTTAATAATTGAAATAATAAATAATAAAGTAACAATAATGATATATTCAATATATTCTTTATTTAATTTGTTCAATATTAGATTATTCTATTTCATTATCATTTCATTGTCTTCTTTATTTTATTTCATTTATTATTTCATATTCATTTATTATTTTTTAAAATCAAATAAACAATAATATTGATATTCATTCATCATATTCATTTAATATAATAAATATACACAACATTTCAGAATAAAGAATGAATAATTAAGAATGAAAATATTGATTTATTCAATATTTTATTCAACATAAAATCAATAAAACATATATTTTGATAATACACAAATGAAATAATAAAGAAATATACAATACTCAAGAATTAATAAAAAAGAAATAAAAAGAATAAATGAATATAAAATTGATAAATAATAGAAGAAAGAAATAGAAAAACAACGAAAAACAAATAATATAAAAAGAATAAAAATATATAAAAGAATAAAAATAAAGTAGAAGAAGAATATAAAAATAATAAATCACAAAGAGATGATAAAAGAAGAAATAAAAAGTGTATTTTTAATGTAAAAATTAGAAATAATCAATAAAAGTGTCTAATTTAATGATGTAAAATAATTAATATTATTTTATTATTGAAAAATATTTTATTATTTTTTATGTTATTATTTATATGTATAACTTCATCATGATGTTTATTATATATTCAATCATATGTGTTATGTTATTATAACATATAATAAGTGATAAAATATAAATGAAAATGATATGAATATATGATATAGAATATAGAAAAAAACAAAAGAATAATAAGAATAAATGATAAATAAAACGAGAAATGATAGTCAATGATATAATAATAAAATCAAAGTATAAAAGATAAAATTAATATTAATATAAATCAAAAGAGAATAAATGATAATAATATAAAAATGATAAGAATATAAAAATGATAAAGATGAATAAACAAATAATAAAATACATTTAAATATAAAAGAATAACAATAAGAAAATCTAAAGAATATAAACATAAAAATAATAAAATAAGAAGAATATAATAATATAATAATATATAGATAATAAGAAGATGATAGATAAATAATATAAACAGAGAAATAAATATAAAAATACGATAGATAAATAACATATAAATAAAAGAATAAAAAGAATAAAAATAATTAAATATGATTCATCAAATCATCTATTTCATTAATATTTCATACAAAATGAATACAAGTGATCATAAAATATAAACATAAATATTTACATATTTTGTATTTATCATACTTTTTATTTTTTATTTATTTTTATTTTAGGAGCAAAATATAATAAATGGAAAATTCTATGGATGCAAATTTTTTTGCATCTTTTTTCTTTTTTGTAAATTATTTAGATGCATTTTTTCTTTGCTAATTTTCGTACCCATCTAATAATACCCTTAAACTAAATAAGATAGATTACCACTAAGATTTGTTCAATGTTTTTTTTTATTATTTTAACAGTTATTAATGTTGAAGGAAGATATCTCTATGATATTATTGATGCACAAGACAATGTACTTAATTCTATAAATGAGGATAAGCCATACAATTACTTTAAATATGTTAACAATGAATATCAAACTGAATATTATCCTCTTAATAGTTGTATTGATTTTAGTGATTATGCTGCTTATTTCTTTTATAACAATAATACACATATGAATTTTACTTATTACAGTACTATGGAGAATTGTAAAAATGCATTTGCTCCCATTGAAAACCGTACACTTCAAATTAATTATTCTACTATTGATGAAATTAGGAATTCATATCTTCTCATTTATACATATCATGACCAAGGATGTAAAAACTTACAAACTATTTTTTCTAAAAAGAAATTATGTTTTCCTGACAATGGAAGATGGTTAAATATCACTATAGTAAATAATACAATTTATGGTGGTGAATACTCTGACTCATATTGTTTAGACTTTGTTAATAACTTCACTAATGATTTAGATATTTGTTTTGCAAATACTCAGAAAAATTATTTTTATATTGACCCTTCAAAAGAAGAATTACCAGGATTAAATTTAGATTATGACTATAATTATAATCATGTTGATAATAGTGCTGAAATGATGAATCCATTATTTTCAATGATAGTTGTTCTTGTAACTATCTTTTTATGTCTTTTTTAGTCTCTTATAAGATAAAGATTCAATGATAATAATATCATTACTAGAATCTAATTAATCGTTCTCTTATTCTTTCTTTCTTTATTTTTCACTAAAACTAAGAAAAATTATGAGATCAAGACGTGCAATAGCATCCACAAGAAGAAGTGGACTTACTCCAAAACCTACAGCAAAGAACTTTGATATAAATGATTATGCTGGTAATATTACTGTCTATAAAGTAGATCAGATTCTTCAATTTGATCCTACTAATATGAAAAGTGCTACAGCAATAGTAGAGAATAGTGATACTTCTCAAATTAATGTTGATATGACTAGTTTAAAGACTGAATTATTTAGAACAAAGGCTAATTATGACCTAAGATTTAATGTTAAATTATCTAATAATGATAATAATGATAATAATGATAATACTAATGAAAAGATATATGGAATAGGATTCTTATTTCTAATTAATGATAAGAAAACAAAATATGACGTTATTATGTACTGTAATACAAGTGAGAGTCAAATTCAAGTTCCATTAGAAAGTAGTTTGTCATTTAATCTTAATGACTCATTCTTCTTATTTGGAGAAAATGCTTACTCCTCACTTACTATTAATCATCATATTGTTTCTATTGAATATAATGATTATCTACAGATCCTATTAAATAATATGCCATTTGGTCTTCAAAGAATCTTAGGTGATTTCACTTTCTCTAATGTTCTCAGTATAGTAAGTTATGATTATAATGAAACTACTGGTTCATGCTACTTAAACTAATTGATTATTTCTTAAAAAGGGCAACGAAAAAAGCAAATAATGGAAAAAGAAGAGAAAGATATAAAAGAATAAAAAGAAATAAGAAGTAGAAGGTGATGAAAAATAAAATTATGAAACTAAGAAAAAGTAGAAGAAGATAAAGAGTAATAAAATAGAATAGATAATAAAAGAAGAAATAAAAAGTGTATTTTTAATGTAAAAATTAGAAATATTCAATAATAAGTGTCTAATTTAATTGTGTAAAATGATTAACAATATTTTATTAATGAAAAATATTTTACTCTTTTTTATGTTTATTATTTATATGTATAATTTAAACATGATGTTTATTATATATTCAATCATATGTGTTATGTTATTATAACATGTAACATATAATAAGTGATAAAATATAAATGAAAATGATATGAATATATAACATAGATAGAATATAAAACAAAAGAATAATAAGAATAAATGATAAATAAAATGAGAAATGATAGTCAATGATATAATAATAAAATCAAAGTATAAAAGATAAAATTAATATAAATCAAAAGAGAATAAATATAAAATAAAAATAGATATAAATGATAATAATATAAAAATGATAAGAATATAAAAATGATAAAGATGAATATTCAAATAATAAAATACATTTAAATATAAAAGAATAACAATAAGAAAATCTAAATAATATAAACATAAAAAACATAAAATAAGAATAATATAATAATATAATAATATATAGATAATAAGAAGATGATAGATAAATAATATAAACAGAGAAATAAATATATAAAAATACGATAGATAAATAACATAATAATAAAAGAATAAAAAGAATAAAAATAATTAAATATGAATCATCAAATAATCTATTTCATTAATATTTCATACAAAATGAATACAAATGATTATAAAATATAAACATAAATATTTATATATTCTGTATTTATCATATTTTTTATTTATTTTTATTTTAGGAGCAAAATATAATAAAGTGGAAAATTCTATGGATGCAAATTTTTTTGCATCTTTTTTCTTTTTTGTAAATTATTTAGATGCATTTTTTCTTTGCTAATTTTCGTACCCATCCGTGAATGACTGAACATATTTTTGAGAAAATCTCTTTAAATCTATCAAATGTTATTAATAATTGTGTCTACAAGCAAACTACGTTGAAAGATGCTCAAAATGAAATTAAAGAAACAATGAATGTTATTATTAATCAATACAACCATTATATTAGCAAAGATATTATGGATGAAATACTTATTTTAACGTCAAAATTATTATATTCACAAAATATTGAATCACTAATTATTGATTTGAATAAATTAAATGGAGTAATAAGAAGAATTATAGAAAGGATGGTGAATGTTTGTAAAACAGTAAATTGGTATGAACAAGTAAAATTAAGAGTTGTACAAAAAGAAATGTTTGCATCGGAATTGATGGTTCCAAAAGAAATAGAATATGAAAAAAGAATTGAAATATTTAAGACATATATTCACAATGACATTAAAATTCATGACTCAGACGATAAAAATGCTGTTATCAATACCCTTAGAAAATTAATAATAATTTTATTTCTTCCTATCCATACAAAATCTACAAAAGTAAATAAAAATAATATAAAAATTATATTTTATTGTAATCACTCAGGAAAAACAAAGGAAACGTGTAAAGGAAGAGATTGTGAATATAAAATAATTTTAAGATTAGGATTTGATAATAAAAATAATATTATAGAAATTAATGAACATAAACATCCTTTAGATTATTTTTTTGTTGTATCAAAAACTTGTCCTTTGTTAAAATGTGAGAAACAATTAATTCCAAAAGCAAATAATGAAATAATAAAATTTATTGCAAATCATCCTCATATTCAAATTCCTTTTAGAAAATTTAGACAAATTCAGAGAGAAGAAGATAAAAATCACATTTTAGAAAATATATTTCTTTCAGAAACATTTTTTGAAAATGAGTCATTTATTAAATTAACAAATACTTTCACTAATGGGTATATTCATTCTATGTTATTCATTCATAAGAAAGTGGCTCAAATGGAATATAGTAAAAGAAAATGGTATGTTGATGATACTGCTAAAACAAATATATATAATAAAAATTTATATGTTATTATTGTAAAAGATGATAATTCTTTTAACCAACTTCTTTCTTTTGGTTATTTATTTGATCAATCTGAATGTTCATATAAATTCTTTCTTCATCAACTTTATAACATTTTAAATTATACTCCTCAAATAATTGTTTGTGATCGTTGCATTGCTCAATACAATGCTTTAAAACTTTTATTTCCTCATTCTAAACTATTTTTCTGTAGAATTCATATAGAAAGATCTTTGAAAAAATATTTTAAGAATGATCATATAATAATGAAATTATTTCATTTAACAATGAATATGAAATTAAATGAAAATGATTTAATTGAAACATGGAAAAGTATTATAATGAAAAATATTAAAAATATAGAAGAAGATAGTGATGATGATGAAAATACTTGTTATGGTGATAATGAAAGTAATGATGAAGAAGAAAATGATGATCAATTGTTTGAACCAGATACAAGTGATATTATAAATTCAACAGATAGACATAACACATTACAAGATAATATTGAACAAATGATAGAAGAAGCAAAAGAATTAAATATTAATAAAGGATTAATGTGTTTAATTGATTTAATTCAACACAAAGAAAATTGGATTCCTTCAGAATGTATCAAATATGGAATGTATCGTGATTTTACAACAAATCGAGTAGAAGGTTTCTTTGGACATTTAAAAAAAATAATTAATCATAATAATCTTCCTTTATATTTATTAACAGACAATATTTATGCACTTGCAAATACAATGTTTAGTAATATAATTGGGATTGATCTTCCTGATGAAATTATAGATAAAAATGTTCCTCATTTTAATTTATTGACTGAATTTTCAAAGAAAGTCTTAAAATCTCAATACAACGTATTAAATAATAATGTAATATGTGATGACACTCATTATTGTATTAGTTGTCAAATAAGAAATGTTAATCCTAAAGTAGCATGGCCTTGTTATCATTTGATGAAAGAAAGAAAAACTATGTCATTAAAATATCTTATTAATTATGATGACCTTCCATCATTTGCTTTTAAATCAAAAGAAATTAAAGTAAATTGGACTGATAAATCAATTTCTAATATTGATTTACCAAATAATTATACTTTGATAGCAAATGTAATTGTAAATAAAATAAAACATAATACAAATGTACATCCAAGGAATAAAGTTGATATTAGGAAAAGAACTTCAAAAGAAGTATTTTTTAATGAAATTGCTCCATTTCAATTGAAGAAGTGTAGAATTCCTGAAAAAAGTAAATGTGAAGAAGATAATATTGAAGAAAGAATGTCATCAATTCATTCACAAAATTCTAACACTCAACTATCTCAAATTGAAATATATACTGATGAAATACATGAATATGATAGTATATTAACAGAAGATGAATTTGAGAAGATAATGAAAACATTTAATGTTCCACCAAAATGTATGTTATGTGGTTTTTCAATGAATAATAATATATATCAATTACCACATAATATTAATGAAATACAAACAATTATATTCCCATTTTCATCAAAAAATAAATATGGATTCATAGCATATGTTAATAGAATTAATATAACAGGGAAAGAAAGAAAAGATTGTGTAGTACATATTAAATATGGGAATGTTAAATATCCAGAGTTTATGAGAGGAATGAATAAACAATTAATGAGTGTGTTAGAATTACCAAATGAACCAATAATTTATTCTATAAAAATTAATGAATGTATTGGACAAATAAAACATAATGGTTATATAACACTTTTCTTAATAGAATCTTTCATAAATAAAAGAAAAGAAGATGTTATAACAGGAAGATCAAAGAATCTAAGAGAATATATTTCAATAGAAAAAATGATAGAATCATTCAAACGTTATAAAAAAATTAAATCTAATTAGTTTTTCAATAACATCAAATGATTTTTTTAAAGTAAAATAATATGAATAAATAAAATACAATATGTTATAGAAACAAAATAATTTGAACTATAATTTAGTCTGTTTTTTAAAGAAAATCAAACCCTAATAATTAATAATATATTATTAATTAAGAAATAGTTAATTAAATGGTAATAGATTTTTCATATATTCTTTCTTGTTCAGTAAAGACTAATAACATTCCTGAGCTTGTTTTAAAAGAGTAATCTTTTTGTTTAACTATTCTTTTAAGTTTTTGTAGGAGTATGAGAAAAAGTATTTCTTTACTTTATTTCTTTTTATTAATATCTTCTCAAACATCTTCTGATTATTCCTTCTTTTTAGCCTTTTGTTTATTTTCTGTCTTAATTTTAAATAATTTCTTTTTCCATATTTTATGAATGAGAGAATTGAACATTTCATTAACATCATATTACTTTGACTATATTTCTTTTAGTCTTTCTTTGAATAATCTTCTTTTAGTCTTTCTTTGAATAATCTTCTTTTAATCTTAACCACACTTCAGCAGATTCTTATATTACAATATGTAATATTCTATCATAATATATTGTATTTATTATAGCATTCCCTTATCCATTTCTAATTCAAATACATCATAATCAAATAATAACAAAGAGAGTCAATACTTGATTTGTACTAGGGTTTGTGTGGTGTTTCAGCAGTGACACCTTCGATCTGATAATAAAAAAAAAGAACAAAGAAGGTGATAGAATTAAAAAATAATACCAAGCCTAAATAAATCAATACATAACAATCACGAAAACATCAAGAGATTGAAACGTTAAAAACTTCAACTGTTTAGATACAATCATAAATAGTTAATAAAATAAAAAGACATAACATATTTAATATGAAATAGTTTTAAAAAAGAAAAATTCTCAATAAACAAGAAAAAAAACATCGACATCTAAAAAAAAAAGTTAATTATTAGATATATCCACAATTGGATTTTCTTCATTTTGAGAAGTGATTATTTCAATTTCTTCAATATGTTGTAATTATGCAACATATTCTTCTTTTGTTTAAAATGTAAATAAAATAACATAAAATTAATATTTATTGAGAATAAAAAAAAAATAAATTATATGATTAAGTCTTAATTTTTTAGATAAAATAACTTTTAATACAAAATGAATATACTAATATAGTGTGTTACAAAAGGAAATATCTAAAACAATTATATTATAAAAATCAAGTTATACTTATTGTTTTTTATAATTTATTTTAAAGAAATAACCATTAAAAATTATAGTTTTTTTATTATAAATAATTAATAATTATAATTCTTCATTTTTATTTAGTTCTTATAATTTAATATTAAACTTAATTACTTCAATTAATTATTTTCTTATTAAAAAATCTTTAAATTAATTTTTTTATTCATTTTGTATTAATTCTGTTGTTGTTTTGCTGTTTGTTCAATGATAATTGTTTGAACAACACCTCTCAATCCTTCTGGTAAATTTCTAATAGCAGCTGCATGTCGTTCATCCTTTAAATCACCTTCCATTACTCTCTTTAATATTTCAAAGAATATTTCTCTTTCATCTAAATTAACAAGTTCATCTTCATCACTATCTATAATGTCATCACTAAAGTCATCTAAATAATCATCAAAGTCATAATTTTCTAAATTGTTTATATCTTCATAAACTACATCTTCGTCATCATTTAAATTTTGAATAGTAGAATCTCTAATAGATTTAGATAAATTATGAGCATTTTTAATTTTATATTCTTCACATTTCTTTCTTTGATTTTCTGTTTCAACAAGTAATGTAATAACAGTATTATAGAATCCAGTTAAATTATTTTTAATAAAATCTGGTAATTGATCAACAGGAAGTGTCATTAATGACATTAATGCAACAATGGTAATCTTTTTGTCAGAAAGAGAAGGAAGTTTCTTTGGAATAAAACTATTCCATAAAGAAAAGAATTGATTAAGAATTCCTAATGAATTTAAAATTGTAATAGTCAATCTAGTGTTATAGAAAATACAATATAAAATAACTTCTGTCCCTTGTAAAGCTAACATTGATTGTGGGTCTCTTAATAATGGTAATGTAGTTTTAATAAGAAATTCAACAAATGTATCAACTTGTCCATCACAACAAAGCAATACTGCTTGGGCAATTCTAAATACGCATAATGCCTCAATATCAATGTCAGGAGAAGAAAGAACAGAATTAATTAATTTCATTACTAATTGCATATTAGTTGGAATATTTAATAATTCTGGTTGCTTAGCAATAAATACTGTAATAAGTGGTTCTGCACTTGTTAATCCATCATAACTCATATTTAAACTAACATTTAATATAATAGTAAATAAGTCTTGAATTCTTGGATTTAAAGGTGTTGGTGCTAATCTAACAAGTTCACATGCTAAAGAAAATGTATTTTCAAGACTATCCTTAGCAAATAAACTATCAGATGTTAATAATCTATTAATATATGGAAGGAATAATTCAATAAAAATATTCATTGACTCAATACTTGTTGAATTCATTCTCATAATATCTGTTATTGAAGTAACTGCAGATGAAGCAGAAAATGTGGCATTTATTTGTGCATTTTCATCAAGTTCTCCATAATTATTTTCAATAGAAATTAATACATCTAATAATGCTTTAACAATGTCAATTGAGTGTGGTCTTGTTTCATTTGGGAATCTTTTAATTAATTCAGATAATGTTTCAACTACATTTTCACTTTCAAAGACTTTAATAGTTTGTAATAATACTTCAAATAATTGAACTAATACTGACTTAAATGAATCACTCAAACAATTATAATCTACAAATATACCAATTACTGATCCAGCTGATACTCTTGCAATAACATCATTACTACTTAAAAGTTGGAACATCATTTGAACTACTTTAATAACATAATCTGGTAATACACTTGTTTTTTGGAAATTAAGTATTCTAAATACAATACCAGCTAAGTCACATCCTCTTCTAATTAATAATGTATTTCCACTAGATAATAATAATGGAACTGTAACACTTAAAATACTTGGTACATACTTAGCATAATCTTTTGAAATAACAAATTGACCACAAATTTTTCCCATAATAAAACATGCACAATCAATAATTATTGGATCTTTTTCAAGACCACTTTGATCAACAGGAATAAGACTTAATAATGGTTGAATATAATATGGAAGGAATGTTTTTGCTCTATATTGTATTGTTGCTCTTATAAAGTTAATTGATGCAGTTCTTCCATCAATAGAACCAAAGTCGTCATCTTCATCTCTATTTCTAAGATAATCAACAGGAGCAGTTTTCATTTCTTCTAATTCATTAGGAGTAACCATAATTTGTCTAAATATAATTTTTTCAAATAAAACAGGGAAGAATTGAAGAATAACTTTAGACAATTTACTTGTTTTTAAACAATGTGATAATAATGAAATTTCATAAAACATTAATTTACTTGGTATTGCTAAATTTAAATGAGGAAGCATTGCATTAATAAATTGTGTTGCAATATTATCAACAAAATATGTAACTGTTTGAGTAGCTCGAGATGCCTTACTAGTATTATGACTAATAAATGAAGAAGTTCCACGAATAAGTCCAATTAAAGAAGAACATTGAGCATTTTTTTCATCGTTATTATTAAAAGTAAATGGTTGTTGTAAAAATGCAATAGCATTAGTATAAAATAAATCAATAGTTTCTTTATTAAAGAATGAAGGAACTTTAGTATAAATAATGTATTTAAATAATTTAAAACAAAGTCTTGTATGAACATACATTCTATTTTGAATTGCTGTAATTAATATTCTTAAACATGTAGGAAATATTATTTCTATAAATTGCATCATTGGAGCATAATTTTCTGTTTGAAATCTAAATGATTTAGCAAATGTATTAATACTTGCCATAACTCCTTTAAATGATATTTCATTTGAAATAATTTCTGGATTTTGAATTAATGATTGAATAATTTGTAATAATCCTCCACATTTACCTGGAAAATCCATTACTAAAATGAATCTTAGTGTTTCTATTAATTGGGTTTGTACTACACCTGGGGATCGGATGATTAATTGCATTAATAATTCACATAATTTTGCTTTTGGTTCTTCGTTTAAATTTTCCCAAATTAATTTGATATAATGTTTGAAATTAATTGAAACAATCTGTTGAACAACTAACGGCTCTTGTGTGTTAGAAAGAATGTTAATAGCTGTTGTACCAAATTCTGGATTATTAAACATCACATTAAACATTTCATTTGCTTGTGTTAAACTATTATTATTACCTGATAATGAAAGTTGACATGCATGATGAATTTGGTCAGTCAAAGACATGAATTAATGATACTAATTAACAATTATTTGAGATTTTATAATAAAACCCTAAGGGTTTTTAATATGTTTTTGGTTTTTGGGATAAAGAAGATAATAACACAATTTTTTAAAAAAATGTTATTAAAAAAAAAATAAAATAAGAAGAACTAAAAAAGAACTTAAAAATATTGAATTTTAATAAAACATTTTGTTAAAGAAAAAAGAATGAAACAGATGAATAAAATTTATATTATATTATTTTGTATTATAAATGTTTATGGAGAATGTGTATTACCAAAAGAAGGACAATGTAGTTATATTCTTCAAAACTGTGAAGATGTATCATTTTTAATTAATTATTTAGAATTACTATATTGTTATAATTCATATTGGATAGTACTTGTTTGTATGGTAATTGGAATTATAATTATATTTTATTTATTATCAGTTTCTTCATCAGATCATTTTGTTCCAATATTAACAATTCTCAGTAAACATCTTTCTATGTCTGCTGATTTAGCTGGAATTACAATTTTAGCAATTGGAAATGGAGCTCCTGATGTTTTTAGTACATTTGTAGCTATTTATAATACAGGAGATGTTGAATTAGCAACAGCAGAAGTGATAGGATCAGGATGTTTTGTAAGTAGTATTATAGTAGCAAGTATTGTTTTATTAGGAAAAGAAGATATAAAAATGCCAGAAACATTAATTCATAATATCAGTTGTTATATACTTGCATTATTATTTGTATATTTTATTTGTACAACAGGAAGTGTATCAATAATACATTCTATTATATTTATTCTTATTTACATTTTATATGTTTGTTTCATTGGATATATAACCAAAAACAAACCTTTAATTAAAATTTCTGAACAACTAGACTCTGAAAATAAAACTAAATTAATTGATAATACATTAAACAATATTGATGAAGAATTAAATTCTTCTAATGAATGTACTACTTTAAATAATAATATTTCTTCAGATAAAGGATTTACAAGTCAATATAATATATTAGAACAAATTAAACTTACTAATTGGTTTAATAAAATATTATTAATATTATCAATTCCTTTTAGGTTTATTATGGAATTTACTACTCCTCATATTTCTGATAATAGAAAAAATTTACTTATTTCTTTTGCTTTATCTCCTTTACCTATTTGTATTGTTTCTCAATTACCTTTAAAATATTTCATTATTCCTTTTATTTTATCAATTGGAATTATTTTAATTATTCATTTCACTGAAACACAAATCCCTTCTATTATTATCAATTTATATGGATTTGTTATTAGTGTTTTATACATTTATATATTCGCAAGTGAATTAGTTGCACTTCTTCAATCAATTGGAGTTGCTATGAAAATTGATTCTTCAATTCTTGGTTTAACTGTATTATGTTGGGGAAATTCAGTTGGTGATTTTGTTTCAAATGTAATTGTTAGTTCTCAAGGTTATTCAGAAATGGGAATTATTGCTTCGTATGGAGGACCTTGTTTTAATTTATTAATAGGACTTGGAGGTGGTGTTTTAGCTCGTTCAATTCTTCATTTTCCTAAGTCTCAACAAATAGTAATGACTGATTCATTATTCTTTTCAACAACATATTTGATTGTACAGTTATTAATTACTTTAATATTCATTTCTATTAACGGTAAATTAAACAAGAAGTATGCAATAGTTCTTATATGTTCTTATCTTCTTGTTCTTTCCTTCTCAACTCTTTCTGCATTTAACGTTTTTAAACTGTTTGGTTAAATAACATTTTCTTTATCATTTTATGTTTTTTCTTTTTTGTTAGTACATAAGAAAAAAAAAAAGAGATGAAAAGTTCAAGAAAAAAGTCAAATAAAAAATAAAAAAAGAGAAACCCTTGAAAAATTTCCAATTTTTTTACAGAAAAAATGAGAAAAAAAGAGATAAGAAGATTCTATGACATGTAACCCTTCAAATTTAACAATTAGAAACAGAACTAAGAAAATCATTCAACGGTATTATGAAATACCAACAATTTATTGTTATTACAGGAGGTGTTGGAGTAGGAAAGTCTACACTTATTCATAATTTAAAAAGAAGTCTTCCTAAAAAAGAACGAATCTTTATTAAAGAATATATTGATTTTAAACCAAGTACAGGAAAGAAAATGCTTGAAGAAACATTAAAAGGAAAAGGGTCTATGTATGAACTTCAATTATTTATTATTGATTGTTTCAAAGAACAATTAGAAAGAGCTAAACAAATGAAATATGTTATTATGGAAAGAAGTCCAATTGATTCAATTTTCATATTTTCTAATGAGGCATATTTCCAAGGAAGAATGACAACAGAAGAATATAATGACCTTAAAGTTAGAGTTGATGACCTTTATACTACATATGGTATTCCAAGATTTAATGAAATGATTATTAATCGAATAGACAGTTGTAAATATACTATTAACGGTATATTTGAATATGTCAAATATCAGAGTCAAGAATACTGGAAACAATCAAAAAGTGCATTATTCCTTTTATATTGTAGTGATCCATTGAAACAAAAGGAAAATATTGAAAAAAGAGGAAGACCAGAAGAAAAGGATTATGACATTAATTATATGATTAGAATAAATAATGAGTATAGTAAATTATTTGCTGAATACATTTAAATATATGACCAACAACATTTTGTAATTAATTCATAATTTTTTTATTAAACCATTTTTTTTTGTTTCTCAAAACAAAAATTTTTAATAAAAAAACTAATAACAAAAACAGAAAAAAGAACTGAATTGAGAAAATGATAAATGTCACAAAAGACTAATAGAAGTATTGAAACATGGAAAATTGCAGTTTCTCTTGAAAATATTACATTAACTGCAAAAGGAGTTTCAGGAGTAACATTATATATTCAATGGAAATGTGGAAAAGAAAGTGGAATATTACCACGATCAATTTGTGTTGATGGGAAAGCAAGTTTAGGAGAATTTTCATTTGAAGAAAAGATTCGACGAGACATAAAAAAGTATAGATATTTAAAAAAAACATTACATATAACACTTATTCAAGTACTTAAAAGTAAAAAACAAGCAGTTGGAAGTATTGAACTTAATCTAGCACTTCATTTAGAAAGTCAAAATAAAGAAGAAGTTGAATTACCTATTGCAAATGGAAGACTTAAATTTGATTTAGAAATATTAACAGATGCAACGCCTATGACTATTAAAGATACTGTAATTAATTTTGATGATGTTGTTGATGAAATACAACAATTAGAAGATGACATTAATGAACAATTAATAGAAAAAGAGAAATTACTAAATGATATTGATGATTTAACATATCAAGTTCAAGTATTAAAAAGAAATAGAGTTGAAGAAGGGGATGTTACTTTAGAAGAAAATCAATTTATTATTGAAGAAATATTCTTAAGTAAAATGACATTTTCAGATAAACAACATCCATTAACAGGAGATGTTATTTTTGATAAATTAAGTGAAAATAAGGCAATTCGACCAGAAAAACAAAAGTTTCTTGATAAAATTGTTCAATCGTTAAAATCAATTTCAATTATTTCATTAGAAACACCAAAAAGAAATGTTTATTGGATTGGTGTAAATGCATTATTAGTTAAAAGAATTAATACTGAAATTGTATCAAAGAATTTAAGCGATAAAAATGTTCATACTCGATTTGTTAATAATTTATTTAAACAATTAAATTCAAGTTTATTAATGACATACCAATACATTGAAAATAAGTTACAACCAATGATTATGAAATATTTTACAGATTCAAAATCAAATCTTGGACCAAAAGCAACATTTGAAGTATTAAAAGAATATCTTGCTTCTATGAAGAAAGATAAATTAAGTCTTACTATTGTTTCTAATTTCTGTAAAATGTTTGTGATTCATTATGATAGATTAGTTTTTAATAATTTAATGAAACAAAAAAGTATTGCAGCAGAGATAACCTTTTATATTAAATGTCAAATTGCTGCATTTTGTGAATTACTTAGGGATTATTCAAATGATAGTTATGAAGAGGATTTTGTTTTACTAAAGTCATTATGTGATTTAGCAGTTGTTTCATTAGAAGTTATTTCAGCACAAGACTTAGTCAACTCAATCTGTCCAAATATTTCTTTTAGCCAAATATTTGCTATTATCGCAAAAATTGAACCACCTGTAAACATTGTTGCATTAAATAGATTGAAAAATGAAGTAGCTAATATTAAAGATAAACCACAAGCTTCTACTGATGAAAATAAATTAATACAATTACAATTAAATGATATGTTTTCATTCTAGATATGACTAATTTATAAAAGGTTCATCTTCTTTAAGTCATTTCACTTAATTAAATTTTTTTTAATTATCCTTTATTACCTTCCATTAACCAATTGAATTTTTGTTAGTTCAGACTCTATCATTCCATCTCTATTGAAGTATTTAATTATTGAGAGTATAAACCCAATAAATAAAAAATTAACAAGAATATGAAAGTATTGTAATGCTAATTTTTCAGTAAATAATGAAAATATACAACAAATCCCATTCAAAATAATAAAAATAATATTAACACATTGAATTTGAACAAATCCTATTAATCTAAATAAAGATAATTCACATGGTTTAGAACCATACATAGAAATACGGAATTTGTTAACCTTTCTTTTTCCAAGAGAATAACATATTAAAGTAATTAGAATCTCTCCAATTAAAAAGGTTAATCCAATAATCCTATCAATTCTTGAAACTTTTAATGCAAAAAAACTTAATAATGATAATATTCCATTTTCCATATGTAGAAACAATGAAACTGAATTGTTTTGGTTAGTAGCAAAGCACATCACATACCATAAATTAAGGATAAACAAACCAATAGGAATTATAGGAGTATTATCAAATAAATGAACAAGTTTATGAATCATACAGAAATATATTATAGTCAAAAAAGTAATTAATGTAGTTGAATAAAAAGGTTCATACCAAATAAAACATGAATGACAAAATACTACTGAGCATAAATAAAATACAATCATTGACAAATTATGTGAATAAGACACAAAAGGATTTTGAGAACTTCCATTTCTCTCAAGATTAATAACAAAAGTAGAATTTTCTTTTAGGCTAAATAGAAAAGGAGTGATATTGTAATAATCCATTATTCCTTGAGAAGCAATAGATAGTCCAATTAATAGACAAAATTTAAGCATTAATTTAATTTATTTGATAAAGTAATTTAGGTTTTAAGTAAATGTCTTTTCATTTCATAATTTAATTTGTGATAAATAAAAAGTCAAAAAATAATAAGAAGATAAATAAATAAAATATAATGAGTTTCAACAAAACAATTGAATTATACCATAATACATTATACGTTACTTCTTTCCTCTCTTTTTATGTTTTTCTTTTGGAACTTTAGAATCTTTTACTAAAACAACACCTTGTTTATCTCTTCTTTTCTTTTTACCTTGTTTTGGAGTAGCTGGTTCTTTTATTCCTTCAACAACAGTTTCTGGAAGAACAACACTATTTTCTGGAATTGTTTCGAGTTGTGGAATACTTTCATTCTCTTCAACTAAAATATTTTGATTATTTGACAATTTAGAACTTTGTCTATCCATTAGAGATGAACAGTCAGTAGCCATTAAAGAAGACTCACTATAATGTGCAAAATGAGAAGAACTTTCTGTACCTTGGATTTGTTGTGCTGCCATACTTCCTGAGTCGATACAATCATCGGTTAATGTTGTTAAATTACTTACAGCACTATAAATAGTCATCATAGAAGGATAGTCAGAAAGTTGGAAATTTTGTCCGATACATTGTGATGGATTAATTATTGATTCTGAATTGGACATACTCATTTTTCTTGTAATACAAACTATATCTTTTGAAGTTCTTTATATCTTTTTCTGATTTTCTCTTTCTTGTTTTTGTAGTTTTTTTCTTTTTTTTTGATTATTTTTATAACTAACATCAATTTATTTTAAATAATTAATTTTCCTTTTTTTTTATTTTATTCTATTTTTACTTTCTTCTTTAAAAATAGATTTTTAAACCATAAAAATATGTTTATGTTATTCTTCTTCATTTTGACGTTTTACTAATTGAATATTAAGATCTGATTGAACAATTGCTTCATTATCAACTGGTGGTGGGGGATATGGAGATAACATTCCTGGAATAAATTGTTGACGTGTTGGATGTCTTATTTTGAAACATATAAAAATGGAATATCCTAATATAATAACAATAACAAGAGTAAAGATGATAGTTAATGAAATAATATTTGTGTTTTGTGAAGAAAATGAACTTGAAGAAGGACATTTTCCTGGAGATGTTATTGTATTTTTAACACACGTTGGGATTGCCTGACATTCATTTGAAGGTGTGCACCAATAACATCCACTATTAGCACATGTCATACAATTTGTTTTTAATGAACAATCAACACATTTTGATGGTTGATTAATTGATGGGGAACAATCAGAAAATGTTAATGAACATTGATTATTACACCACTCACAACCAATAATTGTACATTCATAACAATTCTTTATTCTATTACATTCTTCGTTACTTTGTGATTTAACATAAGAGAATATTAATGACAAAAAGAGAAGATAATATCTCATAAGAAATATCTTTTTGTAATTTAAAAGATGAAATAAAAAAAAAAACAAAAGTCTTTTAAAAATCTAAAAAAACAAAATTGAGTCTAATACAATGAACTTTGTTTTGTTTCTTTTCATTATATCTACTTGTTTAGCATCTTCACAATTGGAAGTTAAAATATTACCAAATGGTAATGTACTTCATCATCTTCAATTTAAATGGAAACACTATCAACAAGGAATATTAAACTATCCTGATGGAGATGATTTGCCTGCAACATATTATCTGAACAAACACTATAATGTCTCTATCAGTGAAGTGGTTATGACTCGTGGAAATTGGAAAACTCAATATGGTAAAGCACCTTATGCTCTTTCAAGTGGTTCTTTCATAGCTCTTCAAGCACCATCTGATTTAAATACAAAAGAATATTATTTAGCACTTTCAACATTACTTCAAAATGTTGCTTATCAAGGGTTATCGGTTCAACCAACTAATGTTCACAACTTAATCCATAAAATGAATGTAACCCATTATATTTCTGCACCTTCAGATTGGAGTTGTCTCGAAAATGTTATTAGGATTAAATCATTAATCCCTAAAATGGACCATTCTGAACTTCTCAATAGTGAAATTTTAAAAAGTGAATTATACTCCTTCAAAGTCAGACAATCACCAGATGAATTTATTGCAGATATTTTATTAGTTAGAAAATCTTTTGATCATACTCACAACATCTTTGATGTATACAAAACACATTGTACTGGTACTGTTTTGGTTGATGGGTTTGTTGGTTTAACTGTTAATGGTAAACCAATTACAACTCCTCAAACATTTGATTGTAAAAAAAATCTTACTCTTTCGTGGAATGACTCTAATCAAGACTCAGTAAGTTCTATTAACTCTCGTTATTACTATGTTTCTAAACCTTCACCAGACTCAATTAGTGATGGTACTCTACGTTATGAATTGGTAAATAAAGAAAAAACTTCACTAACCGCTTCATTAGTTATTTCAATTCCAAATTTCCTCAATCCAAAGAAGTTAAAATGTTTTATTAATCATAAGACTGTGCCTTGTCACTCTGTTCTTCCTCACAAAGCTACTCAAAAATCTAGTGCTGTAAGTATTCCAATTAAAATTCAAATACCATCACTTTCAACATTGAATATTGAGGTAGATGTGTCTTATGTCTTCCAACATAGATCATTACATTCTCAAGAACCTCAACGTGGATGGGATGTTCCATCTGTTGAATGTATATTATCAACACAAGAAATTATCATAAGTAACAACTTGTTAGTAGGACTTCCAGCTCCTGATTTCTCTATGCCATATAATGTGTTAGCGTTATCATTAGCAATTTTTGCTCTAGGAATTGGCAATTCAATAGATATTGTCATTCAAAAAAGAAATTATTTATTAGAAAATCAAGTAAAATCCAACCTTCCAACCATTCTGTTAGTTTTAAGGTCCATCTATTATACTCTTAAAAACAAAAAGAAAGAGTCTCATCAAGAGGAACAAGAAATAAATGAAAATTCCCAACCAAAAGATACAAATGAAAAACAAATCAAAACCGATTAAATTAAGTAAATTCTTTTTCACTAAGAAAATTCATGCATTCTTTTAGAGGATTTAATAAATAGAATGAAGATAGAGGAAAAGACATCCACAAATAATACCAGAAATTGAAGATGTTATAAAGTTAATAGCTGAATTACTTAAAACATCAACCCCAGAAATTCTTATTACATTATCTCCAGATTTACGTACAACACACTTTCGTTTTTCATCCCAACCAGAGTATTGTAGTGTTCCTCCAAGAATACTATCTAACAAATTTCCTAATACTCCACTAATCGTAATAGAAGAAGAAACTAATACAAAGAGAGTTATGTCAAATGGACAATTCATCAAAAATACCAATCCTCCAAGCAATCCAATCAAGAGCGATCCACCAAACCCAGAAATAAGTCCAAGAGAACTTACACCACCGTTAGTACCAGCTGGAACTTGTTTGAATGTAATGATATGAAATGGTTGTGTTTTACTCAAAATCCCAACTTCAGAAGACCATGTATCTCCATTGGTACAAGAATAAAATCCAGGAATAATTCCATACAAGAAAATTTGAAATGAAGATAATCCAAAACATGCACTAGCTCCATTTTGTGCACCAGTAAGTAATAGCATAATACAACTTAGTGTAGCAAGTAAACTATTACATAAAACTTGAATTGATGATCTTTTTGATTCTTCACAAATAAGTGAATGTTCATTTTAAATCTAATTGATTAACCATAACAAACCCTCAACATACTTTTCTTCTAACATTCTTTTCTTATTCATTCCAACTTTGGTTAAAATGGATGAAGTAATGAAAAATGCCATAATATACAATGCTGGAGATATGCCAGTGCTTAAATGGATGAGTCCAGTAATTCCAGCAACTATAGCACCATCAAGAGTTAAAGAACCTTTTATCACTGCCAAAAAAGGAATAAGAATAGAAAGAGTCAAATTAATAAAGAAACTCATATTTATTTTCTTAGTTTCTAGACAGTTGTTTGTTCATAATTTTTGTTAAATAAAACTAAAAAAGAGGAAATAGTAAAAATAAATAGCAAAAGATATTAATAAACAAAAATAAGAAAAGAATCAAAAAGAATGAACTAAAAAACACAAAACCCTTCAAATGTCATCAAGTGAAAGTAATGATAACCACATTCATTTACTCCCAATTGCTACACCATTAGCAAGTGATAATGTAGAAAAAAGACTTCATAAACTTATTAAGAAAGCTGTTGAAACTAAATGTATTAAACGAGGAATTAAAGATACAATGAAAACTGTTAAAAAAGAGAAGGATGCAGAAAAAATGAAAAATTGGTTATGTGTTCTTGCTGGAGACGTTACTCCACTTGATATTATTTCACATATTCCTAGTTATATGAAAGAAAAAGGAATTGCTTATATTTATGTTAAAACAAGAGAAGCACTTGGAAAAGTTGCAGGATCAACTCATCCAACCACATGTGTTCTTCTTACTTGTGATTCAGACAGTCCATGTTTTGATTCTTGCCAAAAATTAATTAAAAAGATTAAAAATGAATGAATAATTTAATAATTCTTTAAATATCATAATGTTAACTTTGATATTATTTATTTCATTTTATTCTTTCCATCCCATTCCTTTTAACATTGCTATTCCAAAATTTTCTATTGGAATTTTATCATATTCTTCAACACTAACTTCTGATGGTAATGAACTATATCTTTCGGTAAAAGTTATTGATGGGGAATGATTGTATTGATTTTGTTTTTCTTTCATTTGTTCTAAAACTGATTTACCATTAACAGAAGGAGGAAGAGGAATAGGACTAATAGTTTTATTTAGTTTAGGTGGTGTTAATTCATCTTTTCTAAAAGAAATGAAACAATCCTTTTATTAAATAGTTTTTTTTATAAATAAGAGAAAAGCAAACTGAATATTTTTAATTGGTTTTGAATATATTTCTCTTTTTTGTTGAGAAGTGTCTTCTTCATTTGTAAAACAAGATGTTTTTTTTGTTTTTTTCTTTATACAAACATTAATTTTATTACTCATTTAAATGTTGTTAATCAAATTAAGTTCTTTTATTTCATTTTTTATTTTTGTTTGAAAAAGAGTTTGTAAAGAACATTAGAAAAGTAAAAGTGTTTGTTTATTGCTTTAATCTTTATATAATCTTTATAATTATTATTAGCACTCTGTAAAATAAAAATACCTGTTTGGTTATAAACTGTCAGATTATGAACTTTATTTGATTAAAAGAATTTGATTAATGATAGTACTTTTTTAAGTAAATTTAATTGAAACAATAGTAAATCATTATATAAAACATTATAATAAAACTATTATTTAATTAAAGGAAAATGACTCAGTAATAATGTTTTATTATAAGAATAACAATTACCTTATATATTTAATATACTATTTAATACAACAAATGAAGAGTTTTTACTATAACCAAGAGAATTAATATTATAAACAAAAAAATGAAAGTTTTTATTTTAAGTAATTTATTTTTTGTGAAGAAAATATGAAGTATTTATTCAAAAAAAACTATAAAAATTGAGTGATTTAAAGAAGAAACGAATAAAATGGTATATAAAACAAAGAACTAAAAAAGAAAAAAAAAACAAAAAAGAAATAGATTAGTAGATTAAACAGAAATATGACAGAAAGAATAACCCTTAAAATTATCGTTCTTGGAGATTCATTTGTTGGAAAGACATCATTAATTAATCAGTTTGTTAATAGGAAATATTCTAGTGAATATAAATCAACAATTGGAGTTGATTTATCAACTAAAGTAATATCAATTAAAGATCAATTAGTATCTTTACAAATATGGGACCCAAGTGGAACTGAACGATTTCGATGTATTAGTGAAAGTTTTTTTAGAGGAACTGATGGGTGTGTATTAGTTTGTTCCGTGACATCAATAGAATCATTTAATAGTTTTGAAAGTTGGATGAGTGATATAATAAATCATATTGGATATAATGTTCCATTTGTTGCAGTAGCAAATAAAAGTGATTTAGATCCAATAGAATGGCAAGTAACATCAAATAGATTAGACACATGGTGTAAAAAGAAAAATATTCCATCATTTTTTGTAAGTGCAAAAGATGCGTCAAATGTTGAAAATGCATTTATTAGATTAAGTGAAGATGTTTTAATTAATAATTCTACCAAACAAAGTACAGTTGAAATTACTCAAATTAATTTAAATCAAATTAAACAAAATAGTCAAAATTCACCGAATCAAAAAGACTCATGTTGTTAGTTATATAAATATTATATATCAATTAAAATTAAATACATTTTAATATTTAGAAGTACATTTAATTGATTCATATTTACAACTTAAATCAATACGTTATTTTATTTTGAATTACCCCTTTTGTTGGGAATGAATAAAAGTATTAAAAACTTAATTATTATTTAGTTTAAAAGATATCCATAAAGTAATCTAAACCTTGTCCTAATTCCCAAATACCAATACTAAAGTTATTTTTTATTGCATAATTTATTCTCACTTTAATATATTCTAATGTTGGATAATCAATTATACAATCTTGTGCAATAAATGTATGTTCTTTTGCAGGTTCATTCCATTTAAATGGTCCAGTTGATAGTTTAACCCAATTGTAATATGTTTTTCTATCAACAACAACTGGTTGTTTATTTTTACAATGAGCATAACCATAAAAATTAATTCCAATAGCAAATTGTGGACCTTTAGCTTTGATGTATTTCATTGAAGAATCAATAAAAGATATTGGAGAGTTATAAATTCCTCCTCTATAAAAATAATCATATGTCATTACAACATATAATTCAATATATTTTTTTGTTAATTCTATTTCATGTTCAGTGAAAATAAACATCGGTGGAATTGCAATAACAATTTTAAACTTTTTTAACTCTTCAAGCATTGATACTAATTGTTTCCCCATTTCTTTTTTATAATATTGGTATAAAGTATATATACCATCAATCATTATTCCATTACAAATTGATGAATGTTTTATACAATGTTCTTTGATTAATTTTCCAACATTTTTAAGATCACCTGTAATACTATTAAATGTATATCGGGGATATCCAACAATTTGTAATTCATCTTCTCCAATAATTTCATTTTTTCCATTATAACTTTGAATAGTAAAAAGAACTGGTGAAACAATATCAATTTTATGTTTATTTTTTTCAAGTAAATTAAGTCCATACAAATTCCATGGAGTAATATAAGTTAGTAATGTTCCATTAAATTGCTTTGGAGAATATTCACTAGTTCTATATTTTAAAACATCTTCTTTAGTTAAGTTTTGTTTCATTAATGGATGAAGAGAATTAACATATTGAATTAAAAATAAGAAGATGATACACCACATTGTTTGGAAATTCAACTGAACCAAAAAGAATGGAATTTAATAAAGAATTTTTGAAAAGAAAAAAGAAAGAAATGAACTAAAATTAAAATTAATAAAATGGCTACTATTATTCAACAATCAATTGAAAAGCATATTATTATTATTGGTGAATGTCAATCAAATACTTGTCTTTATATAAATAATATAAAATGGGAAATTGATAATGAAATTAATTATGAATTATTACAACGATTAGCATTATCACTTCATTCATTTTCTAAAAGTTTTGTAAAAGAAGGAAATCAACCATCATTTCATAAATTAACATTATCAAAAAGATCTATAATATCAAGAAGAGGAAAAACAGTAGAAGTATTAGAGGATTTATATTCTGCACAAATAGAACATTATATTATTGTAGTATTAACCTCACATTCTGTTGTTTGTTATTGAATATAAAATAAAGAAAAAAAAATAATACAAATAATAATAATTAATATTCATTAATTATAGGATGATTATACTTTAAAAGAGTCTATTGAAAAAGAATTATCTATCTTCATTCAAAAGAATAAAGATCTTTTAATTCAATTACAACCAAAATTTGATGAATATTCTAAGTCACAAATACAAGCAAATATGGATCAAACAAAAATGATAGAAGAATTTCTTCCATTATTTAAATCTTATTCATTATCTGTGTTAATCTAATTGATAAAGACAACCAAGTCTATTTTAAAATTACAATATACATAATAAGGTTTTTTTTAACAATAATATCCTTGAGCAAATGCTGAGTCTACATATTCTGATTGAGGATAATAATATAGTTCATTAGAATAAATAAATGAATTTGGATTATAATTAATATTATTTATTTGATTTATATCAGGTGTATTAGAAGAAACTTGTTGTATTTGAGAATAATAATTCATGACCATTTGTAATGGAAGAGCAATCGGTTGAAAATGACAAATATGAGTATTAATTGGAGTAGTAATAATTCTTTCTTGATTAAAGGAATTATCATTTATTGTTTCAAATGATTCTGATTTAATTGACATATCTTTTTTATCAGAAACATTTAAAATACTTTGTTCATTAACACTTTTAATAGTTTTAAGTTGTTTTTTAATTTTAGGAGTATATGGAATTGAAATTGCTTTATTTAAAATTGAATCAAAAGAACAAGAAGGTATTATAATATCAAAGTCATTCAAAGATTCTTTAGTAATAGTAACAATAGAACCAACAAGTTGTTCTCTTTCAGTTTTTTCAATAGATTCACCTAATTTACAAAGAAGTTCTTTAGTAAAAACAAATCCATCATATTCTAATTTTAATATTCTAATAAGACGTTCAGTACATTTAGACTTTTTACTTTTCTTTTCATCGAAAGTAAATCCAATAGAAGAAAGGATATATAAAAGTGCATTATTTAATTGAGCTTCTCTTGATCGTTTTAATTGTTTTAAAGTCATAGAATTTTCTTTTAATGGAGTATAACCCAATTGTGATAATAAAAATTGTGAAAAATATGCAATTTCTGCTTGATTTAAAACTTTTCCAGTTGGTCTATATTTTATTTCTTCAACAATTAACATTTTAATAGTATGAATAGTCTTTTTTGTTTTTTTTACTTGTGCATCAAATCCCATTTTAACTAGAAGATAAAGTAATCCATTATATACTAATGTCTCTTCATTTCTTGACATCCTTTTTCTTTCTCTTAGTATTTCTTCATATTCAATTTTTTGTTCGGAATTACTCATTTCACACTTTCTTTACTGTTTTATATTAGTTTAAACCCTTCTTTTTATACTGGTCCTTTTTTTTTAATTTTAATTGTCCCTGATTGAACATTATTTCATTCTTTCTCTTTGTATCTTTCATTTGATTGGTTCTTTCTTTTTAGGGGTTAAGTTACTTTAATTTTAAGTTCTTCTTATAATCTTAAATATAAATTGAATAAAGATGCACTTTCTATTTATTTCTTTGTACATTACTTCGTTTTTCTTCTTTTCCATTCATTTTGTTATTTATCAGTTTTTTTAGTTTCGTTATTTTTAGATTATTTTCATAAATTTATCAATCCCGAAGTGTTTCATATTTATTTTGATTGTAAAAATAAAGAGTATCAATCCGTTAGAACTAAGAAATGAAATATTTTATTTTTTATTATTATTTAATAATAAATAAATTTTTTAGAATAATTTTTATACAAAAGAGATAACATAAAAAAAAACATCAATTTTATGTTATATATTACAAAATTATATTAATATAATAGTTAATTAAATATCTTCAGAAGAGTGATCTCTTAGAACTGCATCACTATTACTGTCTCTTCTAGATGAACGAGGAGAAGCAGTAGGAGTATTTGCTTTAGGAGAGTCATTTTCAAGACGATTAATTTCTTCTTGTAATTTAGCAGTAAGTTCATCTTCATCTTCAATAGCTTTTTGAACAGCTTTTAATTGAGCTTTATATTTTTCTATTTCATCATTTAAATCAGTAATTTCATCTTCAACAGCTTGAAGACGTTCACTATAAGTATTACTACAAAATTCCAATGACTGTTGCATTTCAGTCATGACACTATCTTCATTTTTTTCTGATTTTAAAGCGTCTTTTAAAGCTTGAACATCCCTAGTCATTAAAGCTGTTAAAGGTTCAATATTTGATCGAACCAATTCAACGATATTTTTATGAGCATTTGCTTGTAACGAAAAATCTAATCCACTTTTTTCTGTCATATAACCAGAACGAGGATGAGTAAACATTTCAAATAATTTTGATGCGGAAGAAGTCATAAAATTAGCAATGTCTAAAGGAATAGATGATGAAGTTGTTGTTTCATTTAATAATGACTGACATGTTTTACTAAAAGCAGTTAATCTTTTAGCCATTTCAGGTGAAGGAGGTTGAATAGTATCCATAACATGTTGAGGTGCATGAAATACAGGAAATACAGTTCTAATAAAGAATAATAAGTTAAAAGTATTTTGTGGTGTTGATTTTACTGATTTTTTATTTCCAACTTCAACTGAAATAAAACGAAGTAATTGATGAAAATGAGATGGTAATAAATGAACGCAATCAACTAACTTTGTTCCAAACATATGAGCTAATTTACAAAATGTATCCATTGACTCTTTATGATTTTCAAGTTCAGGACTATTTAATGCATCTGGATCAAGTTTAGTATCTTCATTAATTAATAATTGAATTACTTCTTTTGTTACAGCTCTTAAATATGGTAATAAACAAAGATGACAATACTCTCCATATAATCGTGTAAATGATGTATTTCCTCTAAATACTTGTGTCTCTGCATTTGTCGTTTCAATTTCTCTTTTTGCAACTTCTTTCATTAAATCAAGTAACTTTCCATGAACATTAAAATATTCTACAAGAAGTCTTGCATTTGTATTACATTCCGGTGCCATTTTTCCTTTCACAAATTCAGCACAATAACATCTTAAAAATTCACTATCTCTAACAAATAATAATTGATCGAATTTATATTTATCTCCATTTGGGTTGTATGTATAATGTGCCTTAAAGAAACTCATTTTTATTATTTATAGTTTTTTTTTATTATTTTTATTATTATTATTTTTTTTTTAATACACTTTTAATATTTTCAATTATTATAATATATTTTGTTATTTACTATAATTATAAAACTAATAGTAAAAATAAAAATAATGAATAATAACAAAAAATTATCTCAAAAAAATATTCAATTGAATGAAAACAAAAAAATGAGATGACTTTTTAGTCGTGATTATCGCAAAAACCTAAAAAAAAAAAAATAGAGAAGGGGTAGATAAGAAAATTTAAATCAAAACAAAAAAAGAATAAAAGGAATATAATTTATAAATAATAAATGAGATGATAAAAATTGAAGTTTTTAACTTTTTTTAAGAATAGCAACGATTTGTCTCAAATAATAAAACAGAGATTTTTTATCTTCTTTAGAAAAATCTTTAATCTTAAAAACATTAAATGAATGCTCCATCAATTGAACTTATTCAAAAGTATTTCTCGAAAAATTTTAAAAAAATGATCGAGGGTATTAAAGAAAAGAAAATACAATTAATTCAAGGAGATTTTACTAAAAGTTTTCAACCAACGTTTAGTTATACTATTCGTTCAAGTGATGAATTTGCAATGACAACATTTTCTACATATGCAGTTGTTAATAATAAAAAAGATGGTGATCCAGTTTGTGATAAAGCAGGAGTATTAAGATATAAAAATGCATTTATTTCATGTATTGCAGATGGTTGTGGATGGGGAGAAAAATCTTCAAAAGCAGCTATTAGTGCTGTTTCAGGATGTTTAGATTATTTATCACTTTCAATTAAAATGGCAAAAACAACAACTGATATTGCACGGATATTAGTTGAATCATTTGCACATGCACATTATAATGTTTGTCATTATCTATTTTTACATATAAATGAGTTAATCAAAAATAGATTATTAAAGAAAAACAGTCCCCAATGCATATTGGTATAACTACATTATTAGTTACTTGTACAATTTATGTAGAAAATAGTAAAAAAGTAATTAAACCTTTTACATTACTTCTTTCTGTTGGTGATTGTCGTGCATTTTATGTTAAAATGAAATCAAAACAAGCTATTTCATTATGTGGTACTAATAGAACAAAAATTAAAGAAATTCAAAATTGTTCAGGTAGTCTTGGAGCAGCAAACGAGTACTTGCCAGATTTAAAAGGGTCAGTTCTTTTATTAATAAAAAGTGAAATAGGTGATAAAATTCTCACAGTAACAGATGGGTTTTATGACAATATTTCTTGTATGTCAGAATTTGTTTTTCCTTTAATTGATAAATCAGCAACATTAGCTGATTTTTTGGAAAGTCTTTCTAAGTTATTAATTGATATAACAGAACCAATAAGAAAAGAAGTAGTTACAACAAGAAAACTTATTATTAGTAAAGGAAAATTAGATCATTCTACTTCAATTATTTATGATATTGTTAGTCAATATTCTTTAAATCCAATTAACACTTTCTATCCTTCTATTTTTGATTCATTAATTCCTAATAAAAAAAGAGTGTCTAGTCTTCCTAAAGCATTAGAATTAAAAGGACCAAACCAAACTGATCTTACGGATTTATTATCACCTCCAACTACTTGTTTCTCTTCTGTTTTACCTTTTCCTTTTTCTGTACCAATATCTTCTCCAACACCTTCTCCTTCAATTTGTTCACAAATTGTTAGACTTGATACTTCTCCTTCTAACGATTCTTTACTTAGAAAAAAATCACCTATTCTTTTTCTTGCTCCTACTTCATTTAAACGTCATTCAGTTAATCAATTACTCCATCAATCACATTTCCTTCAAACAAAAAATGTCGATGTTCAATCTTTTGCATCAACACCTGTTGAACATCCTTCATCTCCGTTCGCTCGTTTCTTCTTAGAAGAAGTCAATTGATCAATTGTATATTCTATTTCTTAATATTATTATTTACTATTCTTTTGTCATTTCCTTTTTTTCTTTTGATATTCTATAAATAGAAAACTATTATGTGCCTTTTTTACATTTTTCATATTCATTACTGCATCTTTTTTACACTTTTTAAAAAAATCAACGCGTTTCATATTTAGTAATAAATCATCTTATTATGTATTTCAAAAATAAAAATAACTTATCGAAAATGAAATAGTTATTTCAAAAAAAATTATTTTAGTTGACTCTAATCACTCAAAAATTTTCATGATTATATTGAACGAGATTTTAAATTAAAAATAAAAATATTCGAATATTTTAATTAAAAATTTTGGTTTAAATTGTTTTAGTTACCATTTTTGGTAGTTCATTTAGAGTGAAAAACTCTAAATAATAAATCACTCACTTATTAATAACTATCTACTAATAAACCAAATGAAAAAAGTATTGAACAAGAATATTTCTTTGATAAAAGAAAATGTGTATTAGTTACTTAACTGAAAATAAAATTATTTCTTTTATTAAATATTTTTAATATTAAAATAACTTTTTATTATAACTGAAAAGAGGAAAATAAATTGCGTCAGACTAAAATAACATATCTTCTCTTCTCACATAATTATTTTTATTCTTAACATTTTTTAATTGATTCGTTAAACTACTTTTTTAAAATATAAAAATTAATTTTTTTTGACTACTGTAACGTTAACAGGAATATTAAATTCAGATAACAGTTATTTATCATAAAAATAAAAATATCATCACTAACAAAAAATGAAAATTATCTATTTGAAATGTTTTATTAATAAAAAGTTTGTATAATAATATTAACTTTAATTCTTTCAACATACCTAATATTAAAAATAGTTTATTGTAATCTTATGAAAATGAATAACCTAAACATTAACATCAAAAGTATAATAAAAAAAAAAGAGTAATAACAAAGAAATATTAAATCTCACACATAAAAATTTATGTTATATAAAACATATTATTGTATTTATAAAATAAAAAATTAATAATAATAAAATTAATAACTTATAGTAATTGATTGATAAAAGTATTAATAATTGTCATGTCTCAAATTGTTAATTAATGTTTCAAAACCTGTATATAATGGTGAATGACACCAATAAACATTTTGTTCATTTTGTTCTACTAATTGAACTTCAGATAAAACAATAGAATTTAATGCCTTTGTTGTTTCAAATTTTTTCCAGTTAGCTTTTGAATAAGGTGTCATTCTACAATCACCACAAATTAAGACAAGATCAACATCAGAAAAATTATTATTTATTTCAAATGAACAAAAAGTAGTTGAATCAATATGCCCAACAACCATAAGAATTTCTATAAATCCTCTCATTAATTCAATTGTCGGATGGATAGCAATTTTTACATTTTTATTTTTTTGTTTTAATAGTTCAACTAAATCATTTAATAAAATTTGAGATTGTGATTGAATTAATGAATGGCTTGGTATTATAACTATGTTTTGTGCGTCTAAACACATTTCACTTACTTCTTTTAAGTCAATTTGTGGAATATCTATTTTACGTTTTAAAAAATCAACATCATTTGAGGTAAGTTTATTTGCAAAAATCATTGAAAGTAATGATATTTTCTTTGCTTGACATGAATCAAGTAAAGTAACTATAAAATACATTCCTACAATACTTCCACAAAATACTACTGTGTTATTATTTCTTATTAGTCCTACTGCAACAACAGTCCATCCACTCAATGACTGTAAAATACCCATCATTATAGAAAGATCTGATTGATCAACCATCATTGTAATAAATGAACATAATGCTATTAATAATGCAGTTGTCCAATATAATGCAAGTTTAGCAGTATTATCATTAACTAAAATAATAAATGAAGATAAAATAATAGATAAAATAAATGTAAAAACAACAAAGAAACTTCTTAAAGGTATTTTTAATTTATAATGAGGAAGTAATTTAAGAAGTTTAAAAATGACTACTGAATAACCTATTATTCCAGACACACTTGACCACATTCCTATACAAACTTCTACCATTAATAAATAAAATAATTGATCTTTTGGTCTTTGAGATGGATTAAAGTAAATTGGAGTTAAAAAATCACCTGTAATTAATACAAGTGATGATATTGAACCAAATAATGATAATGTACAAATAAATAATGGAAATTGAAATACTTTAAATTTATGTAATATTACTACTCCAATACCAATTCCTAAAACCATTGGTGAAATAAAGATAGCAATTAATTTAATATCTGAAATAGTTATTATTTGCCAAATTGATACTACAATAAATGATAATAACACTCCTGTTATTGCTAATATACATCCTCTAAAATATAATTTGGGTTTCTTTAAATAATACAATGAAATACATATTAAACAACAAGTAATAATAAATGACATTTCAACATATGCAGGAAATGAAATAATATCCATTAAATTGGTTTGATTTTATGTTATTTTTTTTTTTCTTTTTTTTTATTTTAATTATTGTTTTATTGTTAATTATTTTACTATTTAAAATAAATTATTTAAATTCTTATAACAAAAATGTGTATTTATATCTTTACTGGATGAAATTGCATTGGAATTTGGTCATCATCTTCTTCTAATTCATATTCTTCGTTATTAATATCACTGAAAGCATCATTGTCATTTTCAATTTCTTCAATTTCATTGTCAACTGAATCAAGGAATGAATAAAAGTCTTGATTTCCAGAAATAAGAGTAATTGTTAAAAGGAATATAATAAAGTTGAACATAATATATTATTTATTTTAAGTTCTTTTTACTTTATGATAACAATTAATTTTTATTTATTTTTGTTTATGAAAATTAACTTTAAATCATTACTTTGAATAATTTAGTTAAAGATAACCAGCAGAAACAATTTTAATATCTTCATCATCTTCATTCTCATCTTCTTCTTCATCTTCATTCTCATCATCATCATCTTCTTCTTCATAACCATCATCATTAATTTCAAAATCCTCTTCATCAAATTCGTAGTCTTCATCATCGTCATCTTCTAATTCATCATCATCATCTTCTTCCATATCATCATCTTCAAGATCAAATTCATCATAATCATAATCATCATCAAAATCAAAATCAAAGTTAGTTTCTGTTTCAAAACTATCTTCAGCAAAAACAGTTAAAATTAAAGCAATTAATAAAAAGAAAAGAGAACGCATAAATATAAGAATAAATATATTAAGATTAGTTCTTCTTTTGACTTTTGTTAATATTATGTTATAAATACAATAATTCATTCTTCATAAAATTTAAAAAAACTAAATAATAATAAATAATGTTAATATTGTTATTAACCCTTTGTATTTGTTCTCTTGCACAAAATAGCGATGTTATTATTGGTATTGACCTTGGTACAACTTTTTCTGCTGTTGGTATTTATAGAGACAGTGGAGTAGAAATTATTGCCAATGATCAAGGTAATAGAATTACACCATCAGTTGTAGCATTTACTGATCATGACATTCTTGTTGGAGAAGCAGCAAGAAATCAAATAACAGAAAACCCAAAGAACACTATATTTGAGATTAAGAGACTTATTGGAAGGACATACGATGACAAAGAAGTTCAACGAGATTTACATATCTTTCCATTTAATATTATTAATCAAGACAATAAACCATTCATTAAAGTTACTTTAAAAGGTGAAGAAAAAATTTATTCACCAGAAGAAATAAGTGCTATGATCATTCATAAAATGGCTAAAACTGCTTCAGATTATCTTGGAAAAGAAGTTAAAAAAGCTGTTATTACTGTCCCAGCTTATTTCAATGATGCACAAAGACAAGCAACAAAAGATGCAGGTACTATTGCTGGACTAGAAGTTTTAAGAATTGTTAATGAACCTACAGCAGCATCAATGGCATTTGGGTTAAATAGTTTTAAAGGAGAGAAACAAATTTTAGTATTTGATCTTGGAGGGGGAACATTTGATGTGTCATTATTAAATATTGAAAATAATGTATTTGAAGTTATTGCAACATCAGGAGATACTCATTTAGGTGGAAGTGATTTTGATCAAAGAATTGCATTATTCTTAGTTGAAATTTGTAAAAGGAAATTTAAAAAAGATCCTTCTGATAACCCACGAGCAATGAGTAAATTAAGAAAAGAAGCTGAAAAAGCTAAAATTGCTTTAAGTAGCGAAGAACAAACAAAAATTGAAATTGAAGGGTTAATGGAAGGACTTGACTTCTCTTTTGTTTTAACAAGAGCTCGATTTAATGAATTAAATCTTGATTTATTTAAAAAAACACTTGGACCAGTTAGAATGGTTTTAAGTGATGCAAAATTAGATAAAAAAGATGTAGATGAAATTGTACTTGTTGGTGGATCTACTCGTATTCCAAAAGTTCAAGAATTATTACAAGAATTCTTTAATGGAAAAGAACCAAATAAAGATGTTAATCCAGATGAAGCTGTTGCATATGGAGCTGCTATTCAAGGAGCAGTTTTAAATAATAGTGAAGGAACAAATGATGTTGTATTAGTAGATGCTACCCCATTAACATTAGGTATTATGACAGCAGGAGGTGTTATGGCATCAATTATTCCAAGAGGAACACATGTACCAACAAAGAAAAGTCAAATTTTTACTACCCATGCAGATAATCAAGAACAAGTTGAAATTCAAGTATTTGAAGGAGAAAGAAGTTTAACTAAAGACAATCATTTATTAGGGAAATTTATGTTAGAAGGAATTAAACGAGCACCAAGAGGAATTCCAAAGATTGAAGTTACTTTTGATGTAGATGTTAATGGAATTTTAAGAGTTTCTGCACAAGATAAAAAATCAGGAAAGAAAGAAGAAATTACTATTACATCAGAAAAAGGAAGACTAACTGAAGAACAAATTCAAAGAATGGTTAAAGAAGCTCAAGAACGATCAGGAGAAGATAACAAAGCAAAAAAAATGATTGAGTCACGAAATGAATTAGAAAATTATGCATATAAAGTTCGAGATGAAGTAATTGATAAAGATAAATTAGCTGATAAATTACAAGAAGGTGATAAAAAGACTATTTTAGATGGAGTTGATGAAGTCCTCGATTTCTTAGAACGTGAAATGCATCCAAGTATAGAAAAATGTGAAGAAATGTATAAAAAATTAGAACAAATTGTTCATCCAATTTTAAGAAGATATGGAGGAGTACATCATAGAGCTGATGAAAATTTTTATGAAGGAAAAGAAGAGAATAAAGAAGAAGATAATTTTGGAAGAGACAGAGATGAAGAAGAAGAAGAGAAAGATGAATTATAATTCAATTTCTTAATTTAAATGAAAAGTAGTTTTTGAACCAATAAGAATTAAGTAATACAACCCTATATATTAGGGTTAATATACTTCTAAAATTTATTATTCAATGACTGAGAATTTTGTTACACAATCTAATTTACTTAGATGTTTTAGAACATTAGGATTATTTGCTGGAAATCAACCAGCAGCATGTTGTAGTGTTGGGAAATTATTACATTTAATGGTCCCAGTAGAACATTCATTTATTTCATATGATATTACACATAAATTAGATTTTTTATATCGTTCACAAGAATTTAAAGAACGTGTTATGGCAGTTTATATGAGAAATTATCAAGCAATAGTAGTAACAAAACACTCAGTTTATTTTGAAGGAGAAGTTCAAACATTTAATGAAGTAAGTATTGAAGGAACAATTTCATCATCATTACTTTTTGGAGACCATTTAATTATTTCAACAGAAAGTAGGTTAATCATAATTACAATTGATACACATGAAATTTATAAGAAAATACCACTTCCATGTGAATCACCAACAATATTTCATCCAAGAGAATACTTAAATAAAATTACATTAACGTGTGAAAATCAATTATATTTAATGAATATTAATACTGAAAAACTTTTATTCACTTTTAAATTTCCAGAAAAAATTGTTGGAATTGCACAGTCTCCAGATGTTGATATTCATGCAATTGCTTTAGAGTCAGGTGAAATTCAAATTTTTAACTTAAAACAAAATAAAAAAATATGTTCACTTATAAATTCTCATCAACCTACTGCACTTAATTTTATTAGTGGATTACCAGATGATGATTTATTCTTAGTTGTTGGTTGTGTTAATGGGTTTATTAATATCTTTTCAATTAAAACTGGTGTTATTGTTGGATCTTTATTCCATCATACTGCTCGTGTTCATACTCTTATTACTTTTCCAAATGAATTACATTTTTATTCAGTAGGAGATGATAATGCTATTAGACAATATGTTATTGATCCAAATAGTGGTAGTTTAATTCCTGCATTAATTAGAGAACGATGTGGTCATCCAATGAAACCAATTTATGTAAAGATTACAGGTAATAATGTAATTACAGGATCAGTTGATGGAAGTATTAGAAGTAGTTCTTTATTTAATCCAATGTTAACAAAAGAATTTTCACAAAAAGTTTCTATAAAAGCGAAAAGAATGGGAGTAGAGCAGTCAACATTAAAGTTAAATCAAGTAAATTGTATTGATGTAAATGAAAGATATTATCTTTTAAGAGATACTGTTGTCACTACCCATAATGGAAAAAATTTAGCTGTTACATGGGATATTGTAAAAATGAGAATAGGAGATAATAAAATGAGGAGTTCTATTGTTGACAAAAGAAATCCTAATAAAAAATTTCAACACTCAAGTGCACCTGAACTTGAAGTTCAAGTTAATGAAATGTGTCATACAACATATTGTTGTTTTTCACATTGTGGAAATTTTGTTTGTATAGGAAATTCTCAAGGTTTAATTGATAAATTTAATGTTCAAAGTGGAGAACATAAATGTATATTTAATTGTCATAAAATGGAAATAACAGGATTAGCAGTTGATTCCAATAATAAATATTTAATAAGTTCATCTATGGATGGCAAAGTATTATTATGGGATTTTGAAACAGGAGAATTGATTGATACTATTGTGAATATTTTAAGTGGAATTACTCATTTTTCATTTAATAAAAAGAATAATCTTTGTGCTGTTACAACTGCTTCTAATGAATTAATGATTCTTGATTTAACTACAAGAAAAATAATTCGTCAAACAGATATGAGAGGAATAGCATCAAATATTAAATTAAATACAAATGGTAATTTTGTATTTGTTTCATATACAAATGGATGTCTTACAGTTTATGATATTATTACAATGAAAATAGTCGATGTTGTAAGATTTAGTTCAGCAGTTATTTCTATGGATATAAGTGCAGATGGTAGATTTTTTGTATGTTATCTTTCTAAGTCATTTGAATTACAGGTTTATTATTTAAGAGATTACTTTTCAAATATACTTCTTGATGCTCCAAGTAAACCATATTATATTAAATTTTATAAAAGTGAATTATCTGATTCTACTAATATCAAGAATTATTGTTATGATGACATTAACGTTAAAATGGAAACTGAAACTCAAGAAATACGTGAAACAACTATTTTATTAGAAGCAACAGATAATCCTATTGCTAAATGGATTAATTTACCAGAATTAGACCGTCTTAGAAAAGAAATGCAAATTGAACAAACAAGATTAAACCCAGTTGAAATACCATTTTTTATTCCAATTAATCAACATTCTGATGCTATCTTTAAACCTTTAAAAGCAGATTCAAAATTATTATCAAATCAACCTTCATTAATGGAATCAACATTAATTTTACATTTAACAGAATCAAATGAAGCAACATTGACATATTTAATGAGTTTAAATTCATCTCATATTGATTTAGAAATAAGAAATTTATCAAATAATGATTATCAACATCTTAATACTTTTCTTAAATTTTTAAATGATGAATTAAATACTTCTCGTAATTATGATTTTATTATTACAATTACTCAAGTTACATTAAGAACTCATATTAGAGAAATGATGAAACATCTTTCTAAATATTATCATGAATTAACTAATTTAAAAGAAACAATTGAAAAGATGTGGGGACCAGTAGATGAATTATTTAATGAAGACTTTTCATTAGTAGCATTCTTGTCAGGTATCAAAATATGATTTCTTTGATTGAATTAAATTTTTATTTGAAAAATCTTTTTTTTCTCTTTTTTAAGAATAAAAAATAAAAGAAAAAATAAAGGAAAAACTCTAAATTCATTTAGATTTTAAATTGTAGTTCTTATACAATGGTTAAACTTGAAGCAATTTATCTTATGAATGTTGCATTATATTTTGATACAACGAAAAACCTTAAATTATTTATGTGTATTTCTCATACTTGTAAAGAAGCAGTTGGAATGTTACATATTATTCCATATAAAATTTCTGATACTAAACCTACAAGAAGTTTTCTTGAAAGGTTGTCTAGATTTCTTCCACATTTACAAACTCTTAAATGTAATTTAACTATTCTTAATGAAATACCTATTCCTCAAAGTGTTGTTTATATCAGTGGAGTTTTATTAGTTAGTAGAGATAATGATTCTGTTATTCGATGGATGGGTATGTGTTCAGAATTATATATTACAACACATCATTACTCTAGAGTTGATTTAAGTGTTTGTAAAGCATTGAGAACATTACATATTTTAATTTCAAAAGAAAGTGTTGTATCATCTGTGTTTGATGGAGAAGAATTAGCACATCTTCCAGTATTACAAAAAATAGTTGTAGAATGTTTTGGAAGTAATTTAGAAGAAGTTGTTATTGAATTAGAGAAAAATAAAACACTTCAAAAAAAAGAAATCATATGTAAATTACATGAAATAGGAAATATTCATATTTCATTATTAAATAGATTGAATCAAATTGGAGTTGTTATTGGTATTTATTCAAATATGTTAGAAGAGATACCTGAATATGTTACGTTATTACATCATTTTGGATATTTAACAATTACCAGCTCTGATGATACTTTTATTGAAAATCTTCATCATAAATATATTCGTCCTTTAAATCTTCATATTCTTTGTAATCAAAGTATTGAACATAATATCTATTCTGTTAATTGTACTTCAATTCATTCATTACTTATTAGTGGATTAAATTGTATAAATAAATTAATTATTCCAACTTCTCTTAATACCTTAAAGCTTCATCAATGTTCTTTACCTCCATTAAATTTTACTTATGTTTGTTTGGAAAATGTAACTATTGAATCATGTTCAATAGATTCATTAACATTACCAGTTACTGTTAGTTCATTAACTTGTATTCGTTCTATCATTCATACAATCCCAAATCTTCATAAACTAAATTTACCTTTAACTAAATTAATTTCTGTTGCACATACATTATCTTATCCAATGCTTCCAACTAATATTAATGATGTTACGTTTTCAAGTGCTCCAATACTTTCATTTCCAAATATAACATCATGTTCTCTTCATAAATTTAAATTATTTCGATGTAATGAATTAAAAACATTAATTATTCCAACAACAATTACTATGTTAGCTATTTGTTCTTGTAAAACATTAACATTTATTGATACTAACTTAGCCCAATTGAAAAAATTAGAATTAACTGATAACCCAGTTCTTAAATCATTTAATTGTCCATCTACAATGAAATCTATTTTTGTTTCTCGCAATAAAATTTTAAATTTATCATTTGCTTCAACTCTTAGAAAGATTAAAGCTATTCAAACTTTTATTCCTCCAATTCAACTTAATGCTTTATCCAGACTTTCATTATCTGGTTGTAATGAGTTACAATATAACCATTATACTAGTTTACAATATTTAACTATTACAAGTCAATTAACTCAAAATTTAAAATTTCCTTTATTACTACAAAACCTTTCTATAAATGATTGTCAATGTAATTCTATTGATATTAAAACTCTTTCACATCTTACTGCATTAACCTTATGGAAATGTCCAAAAATTAATGAATTAGAACTTCCTAATTTTATTCAAAAAGTTGATATTGCACGATGTGGTAAATTGATAATAAAAAGTAATGAACAATGTACATTAAAAGATTTGAAAATTGTTCAATGTGAAATACAACCTTTAATACTTCCAAAATCGATTTGTACTTTAACATATTCTCGATCAAATACAATAACAATTCTTAACAAATCAAATTTGCCTAATCTCATTGTAAAACCATTATAATTAGTAATTCAAATATTTAATTAATTATTTTTTATCTTTGTTTTTAGATACATATCCTCTCTCTTACTCTCCTTCATTCATTTATATGGATTGTATGAATATTGTTGATTTTGTTGTGGAATATAACTAGTAGATGAATTGAATGTAGAATAATAACTAGGATATTGTGGAATCATCGGCTGTTGTTGTAATGGTGGTAAATACATTGGGAGACGAACATTTAATAAAGAAATTAAAGTATCAGATAATTGCTGAGATCTAACAATTTTCATTATTTCACCATTAGAACGAGTATTTGAAAAAATTTTTTTTAGAAGTAACATATAAGCAATGCATTTAGCATCATACTTTCTGTCTGAAACTGCTATTGCTGAAAATTCATTTAATCTTACAAAACATTCATACCCTCCTTTAATTTCATTAAATCTAAGTTCTAATGATCTTCCTATTCTAGAACATATTCTTTCTATGGTTTGTTCAACTTCTTTTTCCTCTCTATTTGCCATTGGAAGATTTTCTCTTTTATTAAATTCTTCTCTTCTTCTTTCATCCAATCGAAATGGTTTTCTTTCTGTTTCTTTTGTTTTAGGTTTTACTAAAATAGAAAGTGATTCTGGCATTTTAGGACAAATCACTGTATCTCTCAATTTAGGTAATGGTTCTTCATTTAATCCCATTATTAAATCACTGTATTTTCTTGCATTAAAATTATCTATTATAACAAGTGTTTGTAGTGCAATAATATCATTAAAATTATTTTCTATTTTCTCATAATTAGTATTTATAACATTTGTTTGGTCAATTAAAACGTTTACATTGAAATAATTATTTTCTACATTATATATGATTCTTATTTCAACTTGTTTCTTCTTTTCTTTACAAAATTCTGTTAAAAGATTAAATCCTCTCTTTTCATTTGTTGTTGTCATAGTTTTTTATTTTTATTTCTTTTTTAAGTTCTTTTCTTTATTTTATTATATTTTTCCTTTTTTTTTTCTTTAAAACTTTTAAATTTGAAATAACACAAATTTTATTTATTAACTTAAAAATTTGTGGGATTAAAAATTTATTTAGTTTGATATGACTTGATGTACAACCTCTGATACTTTCTTTGTAAATGTTTCAAACCCAAACTTTTCTTTAGTTGCTTTCTTAGCATTTAACTTTAATTTTTGTCTTAAGTTGTTATCATGACATAGTCGAGATATACATGCTGCAAATCCTTCTTTACTTCCATCACAAAGCAGTCCTGTTAATTCATTTTGAACTGTTTCTAATGGACCACCATTATTACAAGCAATTACTGGTACTCCTTTAATCATTGCTTCTAATGGAACAATACCGAAATGTTCAAATGGAGGAGTATATAATACAGCAGTAGCTTTTTTAAAAAGATATTCACGTTCTTCATTTGAGAAATTTTTAAGTAAAGATACATGATCTTCAATATGTAATTGATGTGAAAGTTGTTCTAATTCATTATAGACATCTTTATTTTCTTTTACTCTAAGATCATAACCACCAGCAATAATAATTCTAACATTATTTTTTAAATCATCTTCTAATAAACTTAATGCTTCAAGTGCTACTTTATGATTCTTCTTTCCTTCATATCTATTAATTGAAATAAACCAAAATTCTTCTTTAGGTTCTTCTTCAAATGGACTTTCACTATTCATTGATTCTTCTAAAATAGGATTATATGTTGGATAAAGTACTTGTGGTGTTCTAGAATGACTTGGAAATGCTTTTTCATAAACTGATTGTGTATATAAACTATTTACTACAATTGAATCACTTAGTCCCATAGATTTTTCTTCTAACCAATCAAAAGGGATTCTATATATCTTTTTCATAAATCCTCCTTCTTTACAAAGACATTTGTCTGGATGATGACAATAAAACAATACCTTTTTATTAAAGAGTTTTAATATTGGAACTCCAATTGAAATTTGATCAACAATATAAATGTCTGCATTAGTTTTCCATGCAACAATTATTGATAAATAAAGAGCTCTTATTGTAGCAAAGAAAATATAAAAATATCCAAATAATGTAATTGGAAGAAAATCTCCATGAACAAATACTTGGAACCTTCCTTTTGTCTCTGGAAAACAATGTTCTTTATCATGATGTGATGTATAAAATTTAACGTCATAATCTTCATGTTCCAATGCAAGAGCAATATCTACAACAAGTCGTTCAGCTCCACCAATACCAAGATCAGGATGAATAATGATAGCAGTTTTAGTGTTATTATCCATAATTCAATTTTTTAAGTTCTTTTTTCTTTTTTCTTTTTCTTTAAACAATTCAACTGATAATGTTTTTACTACCAAAAATAATAATTGAATTCTATTAAAATTAATTAGATGGATGTGACATAGTATTTTGAATAGATATTGTTGGTGATTGATTTGATTGAATTTCTTGACAAGTTGTTGGTGTTGTTGTATTAATTTGTTGATCTGGTATTTGTGTATTAAGTGGAACATCATATATTCCATCATAATATTTCACTACATAAACAGGTTGAGGATATGTATAGTTAGGGATAGTTTGAATTGGAATTTGATTAATTTTTATTGAAGGATCAATGAGAGGATTATTATTTGGTTGTGGTTGAATGACTTTTGGTTGTGAATTAGAACCTTTTGATTTTCTATTTTTTCCTAATAGTAGAATTTGCTTTCTTGTAACTGAATTGAGTTTATCAATAGAATAACGTAATCCTTCTCTACTAAAATAACGATAATTATCTGTAATAAATTGAACTACTCTATCACTATACATTAATGACATTTCTCTTAATAAACATCCAACACCTAATTGTACAAATCGTTCACTACTTTTAATACAAGCTGCACAAATATCAAATGATAAATCAGTCATTGCACCAACTTTAACTAAAGATACAAAAGTAACACATGAAGCTCTCATACGCCAAACTTTCCCAGAATCTTTCCATTGTGAAATTTTTGTTGCAAATTCATCACTTTTTTTAATTAAAGGACCAAGTACTCTCACAGAAAAAGAGTCACAAACTTCCCATGTTGTAATATCATTATCAAAAATACGTTCAAAGTCTGCAATATGATTAATTGTAATTTCATCAAGTATTTTTGTTATTACCATCGTTCCTATTTTCTTTTCTTCAATTGTTCCTAATGCTAAAAAACGATAAGCAAAATAAAGTTGATTGTCTGGAGAGTATGATGAAAGTGTTGTTGAATAAAAATTATCAAATAAAGTTTGTAATTGTGCAGATCTAATATTATATGTTCCTGTTGATGGTTTTTCATTTGAAATACTTCTTAAAGAAACTTGTAATGATTCTATAACATCATTGAATGGTATATAAACATATTTACCTCCAATATATGCAATATGAATTGGTTTAACAATTTCTTCAGTCATGAAAATGTAAATTATAATTAATAGTTTTTTTTCTATTAAAAAATTCTTTTATAAAAACAAAAAAAAATATATTAAAAAAAAAGAAAAATGTTATTAAAATCAATAATTTTATTTAAGAAAAAAATCAAAATAAAAAAGGAAAGAATGAATAGAAGTAACAATGAAATTATGAGAGTAACACAAGTGAAACATCATCAAGAGCATTAACTGTTAAAATATTTCTGTCTTTAATTAAGAAAGCAGCACCAATTTGGTAAATAGAATTTTCAATTCTAGCTTTTCCTTTATATAATACAAATAAAGAAGTACTTAAAATTGATACATCAATAGTAAAACCTTTATTAATATGATAAACAGTAACTATAAAACTATTTAAATATTGTTTTGGATTTATATATCTAATTGATTGAGCAGCTTGATAATCATCTGAACGTATTGTTAATATTTCTTTATCTACTTCACTAATTCTATTACAAGTTTCATGTGGAATGAATTGTAAAGCTTCAAGATCACAAAATTTATGAGTAAGTCCAAATCGAATAACATTATCACTTGAAACCATTGCTTCAACACATTCTCCTTCAATATATCCATGAGGATAATTAGGAGGAATAAAAAATGCATGATAAGGTTCAAATATTTCATATCTAAGAAGAAAACAAACAATAAGTCCAACATCATTTTTGAATTTATTGACTAATTTATTAAATAAAATTTGATGTTTTGATAATGTTTTTCCATTTTGAATTAATGAAGTAATATATTTACTCATTTCATTTATATAATTAATCACTTTATTTTTTTCTAATAAATGTGCTCTTACTAATAAAGTACGTGCTTCTTCTCCTTCTTTATAATTTAATACTTCTACTAATGGTGGATTATTTTTCATTTGAAAGCGT
>NW_001914994.1:0-31049 GCF_000208925.1 Entamoeba histolytica HM-1:IMSS
TAAACTCTTCTCAGGAGGAAGTGCATTTAATGTTATATCAGATAGATATAATAGATTCAACAATTGACATTATCACAAACGTCACAATCAAAGTTCTTGAAATGTTTATTATCATCTCTGAAATTTTTCTTGAAACACCATCAGTCTTTTCATCTAAAATATATCTCATATATTTTTGGTCTTTATGCAAAGGACTAATTGTAATACTTACTATTATTTTATGTCTTCCATCATTACAAACATGTGTTCTTTTAACCTCAATGGAAAGAATATCCCATTTTTATTTATCAACTATGATATTATTATTATCCATTGATATTGATGGGATGACTTATTTAAAACTCTCAATGTCTGTTATTGCATTGATTGACCTCTGGGACTGTATTCAAGTAACAACATCCTCTCAACATTTTATTGACTTATTTGAAGAGTTATCATTCAGTGAGGATGAAATAAATTATCACTTTAATTTTCCTGTAATTAAACATAACTCAACCACAAAATATCATTACAATGAATGTCCAATTTGTATGGAACCTTTTAGTGAAAATGAGTCAATGAAACTTCTCCCATGTAAACATTATTTTCACTGTATCTGTATTGATGAGTGGATTCGTTGCCATTCATTTTGTCCCCTTTGTAAAGTTTCTTTTCACCTCAACCCTCTTAAAAAAAATAAACAAATCTAATTCTTTTTAAATGTTTTTCTGGAGTTTCTTTCTTAAGAAAAGTAGAACTTAAACTATTTTTTTAATGTCATACAAAGAATTACGTCAACGACAAATTATAGAAAATAATTATCGTTTGTTTTAATTGATTGAGATGAAGTTAATGAAATTTTTAATGATTAGGGGAAATTCAGGAGATTGAGAAAATAGAAGAAAAAGACCAAAAAACGTCAGACATTTTCCGAAGAGTAGCTCTAGTGTTTGCATTGATATTATTTATACTAAAATTTATCATTTCTTTAAGAACGTTGTTTGTTAATGGATTTGGTGGCGAAGAGTTTTGTTTAAATGATATACATTACATTTTATCTTCTATTAAAAATGGATATATTGTATTTCTTTTAGAGTTTATTTCATCGTTATTATTCTTATGGTGCATTTGTATATTTCCTAAATTTTATTTCATTTTGGAATATATTTCATATAAATCGATGTTATTGATTTGTGCTGGATTAACTGTATCAATGATATTATTCACGACAGTGTTAGCTGGGTTATGGTTATTTGGACTAAATACAATTGTTGTTGGGATTTATTTTTATGCAGATTATCTCATTCGTTCAGTAACAGGAGATGTTCAAAACTTCTTGAATGAACATAAATACCAAGCATAATTGATTTATTATATTGAAATTAAAAAATTCTTAGTTCAAAGTAAGAACTTTATTTATTATTCAAAGTACAAAATGCAAAATAACTTAAAATCATACTTTCCTATCATGAAACGTTCTTTTTATGCGTTCCGAATAGAAGGAGAAATAAAGTTATTTGGAAACAATATTGAAACTGGAATTAATGGATTAAAAGAATATTATATAACACAATTTAAAGGATATCCATTTACTGAATGGTTTTGGATGATTGAATTTCAAGATAAATATTTTGGATTTCAAACTATTTTCACAATGAAGAAGGCTTATAGTTTGTCTATAAGGAAATATGTTCAAATAGGTAATCAAATACTTGAAATCATAGACCTTACAGAAAACAAGAAAATCTCCTTTAATCAAATGGCAAAAAAGTATATCCAATTTGTGATTGAAAATAATATTAGATATGAGATTAATACAACTCTTAAACAATCTAAGTTGGTGCAAATTGAACAAACAATCAAAGAAAAACAAAACAAAGTAAGGTCTAAGAAATCTTTAAAGAAAGAAGAACAAATCGCTCAAATTGAAGAAAAAGAAAAACAAATAGATAAGGAAAAATTTGTTACTGAACAAAGCATTACTGAAATAAAAGCTAATGAATTAACACAAACAAAAGATGATCAAAGTGAATTAATAACAGAAACTCTTGAAGAAAATTTATCACCTACAATAATTGAAGAAAAAGGAAAAATAGATGATAATATCATTTTAAGTGAAATTGAACAAAAGACAGAAGAGACTCAGTTCAGTGTAATAAATAGTGGTATTGAATATAAATCAGTAATCAGTCCAATTAAACGAAAGAGTTTATTATCTGAAGTGGAGAATCCATTATTAGTGAAAGAAAGGGAACGAAAAGAAAGAATAAAATTAATAGAACAGGAAGTTATTGAAGAACTAAGAAAGGTTGAAGAAGAAAAGATTGTTTGTGAAAAGAAAAGGAAAAAGAAAGAGACAAAGAAAACGAAAACAATAAAACTTAAAAAAGTAATTAATGATGAAGAAGTAACTGAAAAAAGAAAAAGAGTTAAGAAAAGTGATGACATAATTAAATGGAACATTAATGAAGATGAAGTACAAAAATTTAAAGAAGAAGTTATTAGTACTATTAACAATAATAAATGTCTAATTGTTGTATGTAATGAAAGAGAACAAGAAATCAAAGAAGCACTATGTAAATATGTTATAGAACCAGAGTATGTTGTTGTATATCAAAATGTAATGGAAATTAACCAAAACGAAGAAAATAAAAAATTAAGAATTATTTGTAATCCAAGTGGATTAAACAATATGTTATATAGTCAATTACAGAAAGGAATCAAATTTCATAGTAGTGATGAGTCACTTCCACTAGGGACAATAATTATTCTCAACCAAAAACAATTAAGTGCTATCTATGGTATTATTGCTATTAATAATTTTATTCAGATAAATGGAGAAAAATGTATTAGTAAAGATAATGATCCAGTTTCATTTCTTATACAGTTTGAAGAAATTAAAAATGTGGACAAGTGTTCAAGTGATGATTTTCTTGATTTGTCCGAATCTATCTAATGAGAAAATAACAATAAAAGAAATAAAAAAAAAAGAAAAGAGATTTTATAATAAAAATTGTTTTATATTACAAGTTAATTTTAGTAGTATGAAAACGAAAAAAGAAGAATAAATAAAAGTATTACGTTTGAAAAGAGAATTAAGAAAGAAAAGAGAAAAAATAAAAACTATTTCAAGAACGAAGAAGAACTAAAGAAGAATGGTAAAAAATTAGAAATAATACAAAAAAGTTAACAAAATAACAACAATAAAAAGAAAAAAGAATAGAAAAAAGAAACTAAAAAATTGATAAGTGAGTAGAATGAATCCTAATACTAATGGATCTGTTATTTCTAACTCTATTAGTACTCCCCAACAACCAATCGATAGAAGTCATCAACAACAAAGATATCAACAACCTCAATATCAAACATTCCCTAATCAACAAATTCCTGTTCAATATCAAGGACAACCAATGTATCAGCCAAGAGTAGGATATCAATCAGAATATATTCAACCACAAGTACAACAACCACAAAATAATTTTATTGATATACCTACATTACAAGGATTGATTGAACAATATTTACAATTTTATTATACAGATGATGAAATTATTAGAGAATTAGAAAAGAAAAGTATTCCAACTGAAATGACAATTTATATATTAACTAAATTAAAAGAACAAAATCCAAATTATTTTAAAGCTTATGAAATCCGTCTAACAATAAAAGGTTTGATTTATTTTTAATTTTTAATCTATTTATATTTAATATATAGGTCAAATAGCTCGTTTTAATGAACTTATTCAAAAACATCTTACTGTATCAAATACTGTTCAACCTGAAACTACTCCAATACAACAAGTTCCTCAACAACAATTCACCCAAGACATATATCAAGAAAACTTTGGTGGAAGTTATATTTCAGGGGCATATCAAGGTGATCAATCAATGGGAATGTAAATCAATCGTTTCATCTTATTATAACAAAATTAAATCATAAATTGAATAATTTTTAATTTTAAATTAAGAAATATCCAGTATGTAATATTGGAAATAGAGTATATTATCAATTTGTGGTAGTGAATAAAATTGTACAATAGAATTTAATATTCTTCCAATAAATAATAATTAAATTATAATAACTATTAAAAGCTTTGCTTCATGTAATAATACTTCCAATCATTCCTCTAAAAATAACTCTTAGACAACCTTTAAGAAATTTAAATTCCCTCTATAAACTTGTTATTAGTTTTGTTCCATGTTTTGTTCCATTAATTTCATCAAAATTTTTACTCGTTATTGATGTCATTAATTCAACAATTGTCAATTGATATGATCTTCAAAAAAAACTAAAATAAGTGTTGTTATTGAAATACAATAAATTATTAGTCTTTTTTTTCATTCAAATACATTATTGAATGTCAAACAGAAGTAGTTAAAAAAAAGTCACTTAAATTTGTTTGGTTTTACTACGTCCAAAGATAAAAACAAATAATGTACCACAAGAAACTCCCCAAAAAATATCGTCGTGAGAAATAGAAAAAATAACAAAAACAACAGAAATATGAATTGATTTTCTTATTATATAACTAGAAATATTATATTTTTTATTTAATACGCTAGAAAATAATAATAATAATAGCAAGATTTGCTAACCAATTAATCTCCAACCACTTATTTTGAGTAAGTATTAAATTTTAATTCTTTAAAAAAAAAAGAAGTATTTTTAAAAACTTATTTTTAATGTTAATGCGAAAATATTAAAATAGTTTTCAAAATGTCTTCTTTTAGACAAATTCAATTTGTTTTGTTTAATTAAAAAAGTGAAACTAATAAAAATGTAAACAAAAACTTTTATGTAAAATTTATTAAATTAATTAATTGGTGGATTTACTTTACGTCTAATTGGTAATGCTGGTTTTTCTGTTTGAGAACTTTGTTGTTGGAACATAGCAAGCCTTTCTTTAAATGAGTTGTTTTCGTGTTGTGTTACATCAACATTTGGTGTTGTTGTTTGTGTATTAACTTTTGGGGCAGCTCTACTTGGGACCAAAGGTTTTGAATTTGTTATTGTTGAAGAAGGATTGGTTGTATTTCCACGAGAAGGAGGTAATAGTTTTGTTCTTTGAATATTAGAGTTTGATGGTTGTCTTTGAGGAAGAGAAGGTTGAGCCCTTTTAATTGGTTGTTGAGGAATAGTAGTATTATTGTTTTCTTTTTTAATTGGTTGAATTTCTTTTTTATCAGTTGAATTATCAAATGATTCAGATGTTGTTATAGAAGTTTCTTGTCTTAACGATTTTTGTTTCGTTGTAGAAGAATGAGGAGGAAGCTCTGATGAAGATAGTTGTTGTGATTGTTGAACTTTTTTTAATGATTGAGAAGATAAATCAAATTGTTTAGAAGGTAAATTAAATTGGACTTGACAACTTTCTGTTTTTTGATGAGAAGGACGTGTTGGTAAAGGTGATAAATAAGAGGCTTGTTTATTTATTTGTGTATCATTAGAAGATGATTTTATAGTAGAAGGAGTTTGTTCTTGACTGAGAGTATTATTAGTTGAATGAATAGGATTATTAAACTGTTTTGATTGTTCTGGTAAAGCAGGAGAAGAAGTAGTATCTTTAACAATTTGTTGAGGTTGACTTGTAGTGAGAGAGTTTCTTCTTTTAGTTTCTACTTGAAGTTCATCATAACACTTAAGACATACATAATCTACCCTTCCTAATTTTGGTACTTTACAACGAGTTCTACAATTGGCACAAATAATATATCCACAATTCCTACAATGATGTTTACGGAAAAACAAAGTAAATGGAGTTCCACATCTCATACATTCATTTGCCTCTTCATCAGGAATCCATACAGTAGTTGAATTAACTGTAATTTCATTTCTTAATGTTAATAATCTGCTTCTTTCGTCTTGAGCTGCATTACTTATATTATCAAACCATGCTTTTTTTTCTTCTTCAGTTTCGCATTGAAAAGTAATATCAACTTCAGATGAACTTAAACTAAGAATTCTAAAGCAATGAAGAGAATTAGGAGAGTCTTTAATATCTTTAATCATAATACTTTCAATATTATACATTCCAATAACACTTAATTTTCTTTCATCTCCAATACCATACATTAACATATCATTAAATAAATAAATAAATCTTGGTTTATTAATTTTCTTTCCTATTTCTAATACTTCTCCCGATTTAACAAATGATCTTCCAGGTTTTACAATTGATTCTGCTGTTGCACCTTCACATGTTTTAGCAATTGTTATTAACTTATCTCTTCTTTCTCTTTCTCTAACACTATCATTAGCATATTGAGTACATTCTTTTAAAAAAGCTAATGCACTAACTATATTGTTATAATCAGGATGATCTGTTGGTGTATGTTTTAATAATTCATTTAATAAAAGATTATATCGAGGTAATCTTTGTACTGGTGTAATTAAATATGAACGAAGATCTAATTGAACTTTAGCATTAATACGAAGTCTTTGTTGTTCTAAATATCTACTTACATGAGGAGAACTACATACATCTTTTAAAACTGCTAATACAGCTTCAGAATTTCCAACAATTAATTTATAAACTTTAAAAAAATGAGCAAATTCAACAAATATTGAACCAATACAATCATATAATTTTCCTTTTTCTTTTTGCTCTTTTAATTGTTCAAAAAAAGAAGAGTTCATAGATTGAACGTCTGGAAAATGAAGGAAAATAACATCCAATTTATTTTTTGGAATAATGCCTTTATTTTCATTTAATGGTTCATAGTAATATTTAATACATAATTTTAATCCTTGTACATATGACTCTTCAGTATCATATATCTCATTTATAATTCTTCTTCGTTGGTCAAGTGGCTCTTCATTCTCTTTAACAGGATGTTCAATCTTAAAATCTACTTCGGTAAAATTTCCGTCTTTATCTATTACTTCAAAGTCTTCTAAGTTCATTTGTGATTTAATTTCTTATTTTAAAGTTCACCTAAATAAACCATTTCTTTTTTTTATTCCATCGTTTTTTTGCTATTTTCTTAATTTGTCATTTCTTTTTTCTCAATGTCTAAATTTAATTAAAACTCTTATTTTTCGTTTTTTTTTTTAATATTTTTTTCTTTTTATTTTTGATAATAATTCATATAGATATTTTTTTGCAATATAAAACAAAAAATAAAATCTTCTTGTTAAAAGAAGAACTTAAAATATTCAATCAAAGTAATTTATGTCTGCACGACATACAAAAGACTTTGACTGGGATACATTAAGAGGAAATCAAAATGAGTCTCATTATCTAGGAGGAACAACTAAATGTCATCAATCTTGGTTTCAAAAATATATTGATAAAGAACAAGAAAGACTAATTAATAAACAACACACAAAAAAAGAAGACCAAAAGGGATTATACTCTACTTCATTTTTAAATTCATTTTTAAATAAAGAAAAAGAAAACAATTTAAAGAAAAGTGTTATTCAAACACTTCCTTCATCTAATGAAATGAAAGATTTTTCAAAATTAAACGAAAAAGAAAAACTTGAAAAAAAACCAAAGAAAGAAAAACCAAAAGATTTAGAAAATAGGAAGAAAGATGGAATTGTATCAAAGAAATTACATTTTAAAAAATAATAGTTTATTAAATGAATAAATATAACCTTCAAAATTATCACAAATTTTCTAAATTTAAAATAAATCAAAACTAATTACCCCAAAGAAAAGAAAAATCTTTAAAAAATCTCAATAAGATTGAAAGCGGATATTATGATAAGTAGAATTAATGAATTTTTTTGGTTTGAAAAAGCAAATCTATTTTTATATTCATAACTCACAAAATAATCTTTCTTTTTAAAATGATTTGTATAAAATAACTCATTATAAATATTACTTAAAAGTATAAAAATTAATTGCTTTGAGACATGAATGTATCATCCTTTAAAACTATACTGATATCTGTTTTTATTATTTAAACTGAAAAAGAAGTGAGCTATTCAATATTAAAATTCACTATTAACAAAAATTGTTATTCCATCATCGATTCTTTCTCTCATTGAAACCCTGAAAACTTTTCACCAGAAAAAATAAAGGTGGAAGAACCAAATTGACTTTCTTTAATATTTAAACTATCAGAGTAATTTCATCTCATAATTCATTTGAAATGAGTACTTCTGATAAGGCTGAGCGTTCATTAAAACCTTATTGGTATCCAATGTTTGATAATGAAGAAAATGAAATATTACCTTATTTAAAGGCTAATGTAAAAAGACCTAATATTAATACAAAAATTATTGACTTCATTGTAAAACTCTTAGGAGTGATATTTGTTGCTTCAATTGTTTTTGTTGGTTCTAAACAATTATATGGATTATATGACCTTTCTTTCCCCATTTTCTCTCAACAAAATGCAAAAGCCTTATGTATCTCTGCTTCTATATTTTCAATTCTTTTTATTATAATGGTTTATTTCATTGCAAAAAAAGAACCATCAGTCTATCTGGTTGGATTTTGTACTGCTAAACCACCAGAAGAACTTGCAACAACAAATGACCAATTTCAAAAATTTACTGAAGATATTAAACGTTTTAATCCAACTTCATTAGATTTTCTCGCACGTTTAATTCATAGAACAGGGTTAGGTGACCATACATATTTACCACCAGCATTCCATACCGTTCCACCTGATGATACGTATAAATCTTCAAGATATGAGATGGAGATAAGTATTAAAATTGCTTGTGATGAATTATTTAAGAAATTAAAGATTGACCCCCAAAAAGATATTGACTTTGTAATTACTAATTGTTCTATGTTTGCTCCAACTCCATCATTATCTGCAATGATTATGAATATTTATAAAATGAAAGAAACATGTAAAAATTATTCATTAGGTGGAATGGGGTGTTCAGCAGGATTAATCTCTATTGACTTAGCAAGAGACTTATTAAGACGTAATAAAAATATTAATATTTTAGTTTACTCCACTGAATGTATTACTAGAGGATGGTATCCTGGACAAGAAAAAGGAAGATTGTTATCTGATACTTTATTTAGAATGGGTGGAGCCGCTATTTTATTGTCTAATAAGTCAAAGTATTCATCTATTGCACCATATAAATTAGTTACTACTGTTAGAATTAACCATCAAAAATATGATGATTCTTATAATTGTATTTTCCAATCTGAAGATGATGACGGAATAGTAGGAGTAAAAATTGGAAGAGATTTATTAAAATGTGTTACAAGAGCATTAGTCCAAAATTTAAATCAATTAATGCCAGTAGTAATGAGTTGGAAAGATGTCTTTTTATATCTTATTGATATGGTTCAACATAAATTAAATATGAAAAAGAAAGAAGATATCTTTAAACCTAATTTCAGAGAGACTTTCCAAGGATTTTGTATCCATGCTGGTGGAAGAGCTATTATTGATGGACTTCAAGAAAACTTAAATCTTACTGATGAAGATTGTATGCCTTCAAGAGCTGCTTTATACCGATTTGGAAATACTTCTTCTTCATCTGTTTGGTATGAATTTAAATTTATTGAAAGAATTCATACCTTACAAAAAGGAGATAAAGTTTGGCAAATTGGTTTTGGTTCAGGATTAAAGTGTAATTCTGTTGTTTGGAAAAAGATCAACTGATTAGAATGATCCTTTAATTAAGACAGAAACCTTTTAATTTGATTATGGTTTTTATATCTTTTTTGAAAATTGACAACTGTTCATATGAAAAGAACCAATTAAAGATTTCATTAAAAAAGTTCAAAGACATTAGGATGTGCTGCTTCTATATGACATAAAGTAATATCTATACCTTCTTGAATTGCTAAGTTTATTCTTTTCTCAATATATTCAATAGTAGGAAACATAATTTCACAATTATTTGAATCTGTAAAACTATGTTCTTGACATTCTTCTATCCAAGTTGAATTAGTAGTATTATGAAGCATAGTTTGGAAGGATGTAACATTAATTGAAGAACGAGGTTGGTTTAGACAGAACTTATATCCAGATAAGTCAATAGAAATAGATGTCATACTTTTAAGGTTTTCATTCTTAGAAGTATAATCTTTGATAAGATTTTCAATGTACATCAATGGAGATGAACAATGAGATGAATGAAGACTTTTACTGTAATAGTCTGTTGTGTCTATAATGAATTCATCAATATACTTTTTTAAAGAATTAATTATTGTACCACTTATGGCAACACTTCTTGGCTATAATTACTTAATAACATGTAATAAAATAATAAACAATAAACAAACAGGAATAATGACATATACTTTCTTGTTAATTTTATGTAATTCTATTCCAATTCTTCTAAGAACTAAACGCACATCACGTGTTGATCTTCCTGTAATATAAAACAAATTTTCAAGATCTTCAAGACAAATTCCATCTAAGTTATATTTTCTTACAAACTCTACAATTGAATTTGCAATTTCAAATGACAGATTTATAATATTCACAAAATTATCAAATTTGATATGAGCAATTCGTTCTTTTGAATTTATTGAATAATTCCATACCCCTTGAACTTTTGGAATTCCTGTTTGAATTGAATCTATACTAAATCCTTTTATTATTATTTGATCAATTCTGTCATTATGTTCATTAGCAATTTCTATTTCTCTATCATTTTCTATAACAACAAATATTTTTCCATTGAACTTTCTTGGTTGGTGTTGAATAGAGTTGAAATCGCTAATCACTTCCCCTGTTATATTTTCTACAAACAAGAATGTGATAAATAGGAAGAACATTTCTCACTGTTCTAATGAAGTTCTTTCCATTTTAATTTAACTAAAATCCTGAAATAATAAAAGAATTTATTTGTACTAAAGTGTAATATGAATAGAATTAGATTTACTATTTCATGAAAAGAAATTTACATGTTTATATCATTTTTATTCTTTCTTAAATCCTTCTTCTTAATAACTCCTTAAACAAGAAAAACAAAATAGTACTTAATGTCTTATAAATATTGTGTTACTAATTAGTGTTTTTTTATTCTTCAAAACAAAACATAGAATGTTATTTGTTTTTTGTTATTAGCATTATTGGGTCAACCCATTTTCAACCCTTTGGACAAATTAATGAATTATCCCCACTAACTTAATAATTTAATTTACAATCACTTATTGTCAATGACAGAATTTCTATCATTGGGACCAAACATTCAATGTAACTTGAAATTTAGTAAAGATGGTAAGAAATATTTCTTTGGAAATGCACATGTTGTTGGTGTTGTTAATGTTGAAAGTAGTTCTATTACAAGTATTATTGATTTTAAACAAACAGTACGTTCAATAGAAGTTATTAATGATACAACCATTGCAGTTGGAACAGAAAGAGGAATAGTTGAATTATATGACTTAGAACAAGATAAAAAAACAAGAATTATTTCTATAGGAGAATATCCTATCATTAACATAAAGAATTATGAAAATTATTTACTTATATCATCACCACTAAGAGTGTTATTAATTACTCTTGAAGGTAAAATCATTGAAGATATCTCAAGTAAGATTCTTATTGAAACAGCAACTCTTTTTGGTAATCAAAAAAATGAATTTCCTTCAATTGCTTATGCTCTTACTGATGCTGCTGGTACTTTAGTTATTAAACAAGGAACAAATGAAAAAAGAATTCCAGGAAATAAAACATGGGTAACTGCATTATGTCAAAGTGATGACTTAACACGAGTATTTGTAGGAACTGATTCAGGCAAAGTTTATGTTCATCAATACCCATCATTAGAAGTTGAATCTGTTGTTTCTGTTAGTGATTTAAGAATTAGTGGTATATCATGCCATGGAAATACTACATTTATTGCTTCTTCAATTGATTGTTCGATTCAATTTTTCCAATTAAGTGATTTATGGTTATCAACAGTACGACTTGGTGGAGTTGGAGATGAAAGGTATATTCGTTTTTCTTTTAATGAAAGAAATAGAATTCTTATTGCATTAACTAATATGTGTCATCTTCATGGATGGAAATTAGATAGTTCTTATACTATTCCAACTCAAATTGTTCTTCCAACTGGACATTCTCAAGCAGTTTCTTCTGTTGAACTTTATCCATTACCAACAATACCATCTAATCTTGCCATTATATCTTCTTCACTTGACTATACTATAAGACTTTTTGTTAAGAATGTTAATCCAGACAACAAAACACAAGAACGTTGGGTAGAAATTGCAAGACCATTAGTACATGGATATCCTTTATCACAAGCTGTATTAATTAATAATCCTATTCGTGTTTTGACTAGTAGTATTGAAGAAAAGCCAGTCAGAATATTGGAGGCATCAAAGTATTTTATTGAGTCATTAAGATATATCACAAGATCAAACCTTTCTGAAAAAGATATGATTTATTATGAGAAATCACCAATTGGAGCCAATCACCAACCACTTTCATTAACAAATTGTCCACTAAGAGAACATACTGGAAGTAGTAGACAGTCTCAAGTTCAATCACCTACAAAACTACAATATGACATAAAAACATTAGTCATTCCTGATAGTGACGAACTACCTGTAGAAGATGACATTACTGTTGCTAGTGTTCCTAAAGTCTATATGACTGCACCTCCTGAAGAAGAACTACATTATCATACACTTTGGCCTGAAACAAATAAATTACTTGACCAACAAAGTGAAGTAACACATATTGCTGTAAGTAAAGATGAACAATATATTGTTACTGGTGGATTATATCTTAAACCAAGTAAATTTACTAGCCAACCAGTACCAGCTAAGACTTTATATTTATGGGAAAAAAGTGGAGAGACATACAAAGTAGTTGATTCCTTTTTACCATTTGGTGAAGAAGATGAAATTCAATGTTTAGTATTTGAAGAAGGAATTTTTGCTGTAGGTGGAAGAGAAGGGAAAGTGTTTATTGTCAGTGGAGAAAAAGACAACTTCAAAACACATTTAATTGAAGTTTGTAAAGAAAAGATTACTGGATTATGTTATGTTAAAGAAAATATAATTGTTGGAACACCATCTGGTCAAATGTATAGCATTAACACAAAAACATATGAAAGAGATTATGGTCAATTTGTCAGTAAACCAATTACTGCAATGAAAGGAATTAATGATAAAATAATTCTTGGATTTGAAGATGGGTCTATTGATATAATCTCACTTAACACAAAGACAATTCATTTTAATAAAAGCGCCAATGGAAAAATAAGGAATTGTTGTCCATCTAAAGTTATATCAATTAGTGGTATTGAGAGAGACAAAGATATGAAAGTAGTAGCATCAGATGATATTGGAACAATTATTGTTGTTTCTATTTAATTTAGTTTCTTTTTAAGAATCATATTTAACATAAATAAGAAATACAATTTAACTAATGAATTATAAAAAGAATAAAAAGAAAATAATAAATGCAAACACCACAATACCAAATTGTGAGTATTGATAGAGATTATTCAAAAGGACTTACACCACGATTCTTTACAAGATTACCACCCCAATTGATAGGAATAATTGAAAAGAATGAATTTGAAACAATAATAACACAAGTAAATCAATATTTTATTGAAGCAGAAAATATTACATGGAAAACAATTATTGAAGAAAGTTGTTCATGTCTAAGTTGTGGATTAACAAATTGTTGTTTTAAAAACCAATATCATAGAAAAATGATTGAATTACAAGAATATTTAATACAATTAAATCGAAAATTCCCATCATTACAATTTATTCATCCAATTAACAATGGGTTTTTATGTTTTGAAATTAGTATCTTTTCTTCACAAGAATAAAATTAATTTAAAATAATAATCAATCAATTAACTCATTTATTCTTCTTCATCTTCTTCTTCATGTAATTTTTTTTGTCCTTTTTGTAGTTTTTCTTTTTTCTTTTGTGCTTCTTCTTTGAGTTGTTGACTAACAACTCTCATTGCTTCATTTGCCTTTTGTGAATATGCAATTGCTTCTTTTTCATTTACTTTATATTCATTTAATTTCTTCTCAATCATTGTTTCAATTCGTTGATATAATTCAATTGAATATTGTGTTACAAGTGTAATTGCATATCCACTCTTTCCTGCTCTTGCAGTTCTTCCAACTCGATGAACATAATCTTTTGGTTCAAGTGGACAATCATAATTAATAACAATATCAACATTTGGAATATCAAGTCCTCTTGATGCAACATCAGTAGCAACTAAAATCCCTCTTTTCCCACTTTTAAATTTTTCTAATGCAATTAATCGTTTTTGTTGACTCATTTTACCATGTAATGGAATTGCTGCATATCCCATTTGTCTTAACATCATTACTAATTTTGTACATCCTGAACATTTCATAGTAAATATAATAATTGTTTTCCCTTCGGTTTCTTTTAATATACTTATCAAATATCCATCTCTATATTTAAATGGAATAAAACAATATTCTTGTCGTAATGTATCAACTGTTTGATATTTTTGTTCTTCTTCTTTAATTTTAACTGGATGTGTTAATGATGCTCGTTGTAATTTTTCTACTTTCGTTGACATAGTTGCTGAAAACAACATTGTTGTTCGTTGTTTTGGTAATTTTTCAATTAAATAATCAATTTCATTTGCAAAATCCATCTCAAGTAATTTATCTGCTTCATCAATCACTAAAAATTTAACCTTTTCAATTGATTCTTCAACTCCTTTCGTATTTTTTATATGATAAACTATTCTTCCTGGCGTTCCAACAATTACTTGTGGTCGTTTCGCAAGTTGAACACTTTGCTTCATTACATCCATCCCTCCTACTAATAAACATGACGTTAATCCAGGAAGTGCCTTTCCCATTTCATCTATTACTTCAACTACTTGTGCTGCTAATTCTCTTGTTGGTTCAATAATAATACAATAAAATCCTCTATTCTTTTCTTTAACATTTAATAAATGTTGAACCATTGGAAGTAGAAATGACGCTGTTTTTCCACTTCCTGTTTGTGCAATTCCAATGATGTCTTTCTTTTGTAATGCAACTGGAATAGAATTTTCTTGTATTCTTGTTGGTTTCTTATATCCTAAATACTCTACTACCTTCAATACTTCAGGAATTAATCCTAAGTCTTTGAATGTCTTTTGTTTAGGCGTAGTATTATCCATCTCTTCTCTTTTTCGTTTTTTGTTTTTTTTTTAAGTTTCTTAAATTTATAAATTAATGTTTTATATTTTTCTGAATTTCTTTATATTTCTTTATTATAAATGGAAATTATAATTCAACGAATTTCCATTATTCATTATTACTTATTATATTTCTGTTTAATGACTATTAACTTTTTGTATTACATTTGATAAATGAATTGTTGTTGTTATGGTAGTGATTCTTATTATGTGTCATTTAAAACAATAAGTTTTTAATTATATAAGGCGATTATCTCGTTTATTTAAGTCTAGTTATTTTAAAGTGTAATGATGAATGTTTTATAGTTATTTGGCATTATAAGTACATCACTTGTTAATGTCAATATAATTTTAGTTATAAGTTCAATACTTATTTGTTCATTCACAAATTGTTTTGTTATTTATCTCTGAAAGCATTAAAAGTTGTGTTTGTCTCTTTATAAAAACATTGAAATAACAATTATCTTCAATACAATTAAACACAAGTACAATGATATATTGATACTATTCATTATCTCTATTGAATTTACTTTGATGTTTTAAAATAAATCAATATTTTAGCATTTTGATAATTGGTTTAATGTTTATCTAAATATGAATTGATTTTTATTAACCAATGAACAAACACATTTTATGAAATGAACGTGTTTTTAACATCAAAGCATTTGAATATTTTGTGTTTATCTTTTTATTATTGTTAATTTTATTTTGTTTGTTTCATTGTAATATTAACTTTATATTTTATTTCAATACCATTGCATTTCTTCATATATTTTAATTACTTTTTAATATGAATATCCTTTTATTCATTAACACATTATGTATTTAAGTCAATATCATTTTAATACAAGAAATAATATGAATTTGGATATTAAAATAGTAGGCTGATTAGTTTTTGATATATTCTTTTGTTCATGATCATGAACAACCAACTTACCAATTTTTAGTACTTTTAAATAATAATTATGAACATTTTTAATATCATCTCATATGAAATGTTCATTACATTCTTTTGTATTATTTCCATCATCTTTTATATGATCAGATTATGTTATTACATGTGATTCTATAAGTTTTTTGTGATGTATTAACATCAATGAAACTAACTTTTAATAATTTTATTGGATTGAATAATTGAAATGAAGTGGAATATTTCTTTTTTTGTCGAGTATCATATTCAATTTAAAATCACATTAACATAAGTTGTAAATTCAAAATGAATGTTATTTTCTAAATTCTTAACAACTAATGTTACGATTGAACCATTATTTTCTTGAAATAAACTTAATTGTTATACATCAGTGAAACAGTGCTTTTATAATATTTTGATATTCATAAAGCATTTTCAAATTGTTTATTCAAATAATTAACAAATTAACTCAATAAATTATTGTTTTTTGTTTCATTGTGTAAAGTCAAAAGATAATCTTGGTATTATCTTATTCTTCTTCAACTATTCTGTACATCCACAGTTATAAAAACAACATTCAACAACTATTGTAACTGTTATTGTTGGAATGTTAATTGATGTTATGCATAACAAGTATTTAAAACATTTATATCCAAGTGGTGTAACTTCTATTCTATCATATTTTGAATATTCTATATTTTTACATTCATTTCATTATTTTTCTTTTGTAAATTTATTGATTATTCTACATCATACCATATTAATAGTTTAAATATTCTTCCATATTCAATACCATTATGAAATGATTCAATATTATCAAATAATCTTCTTGAATAATAATTAAAATGAAATTGGAATAAAATGAAAATATTCATATTTCATTGAAATATTTTAACTCGTATTTATAAATCAATAAAATCATCAATATCATCAAAAACATTGATAGTATCAATGTTTCATTCATTCACTCTTTATTATTTCTTGTTGTTGTATTATCTTTAATTTTTCTTTTTAATTTTAATTTGAACTATTTTTTATGACTATCATTCTCCTTTATTTTTATTATAATTCAATTAAATAATCACTAATTAATTATTAAAACGTAGTCAAAATTCAAATTCTCCAACATTCTTTTGTTATTCATTATCAAATGATTCATTCAATTAATTAATTATCTAAAAGTATTGTCAATAAAAATAATACTTTGAGTTATTTATTATTCTTTCTTTATTTCTTATTTTATGTTGAATGAATACTTAATTAATTGCTTATTATTATATTTATTTTCTTTTCTTATTATTCTTTCATATTATCTTATTTCATTCTTTGTATTATTAATTAATACATTTTTTATTCAATTACATCATCATAACCAAATATCAATTGATAAAATTATTATTTGATTTTGTATTATTGTTTGTATATGTTTCTGATTTTCATTCTTCATTTCTCATTCAAAATCAAATAACAAAATAGAAGAATAAAAACTCAAAGTTTAATATCTTTATAAATAAAATTATTAGAAAATATAAAAACATAAATTTATTGAAAAAATTTGCTTTTGAACGATTAGACGAATTTTCTTTTTTAGAAACTAGGTCTCTTCAACATAACTTCTGCACCTTTTTCATCATATTCAGCTTTTGTAACCCAAGCCTCATCTCTATCTTCGATGACTTTAGCTAAAACAGCACCACCTTGGAAAACTAAATGCTTTCTTCTTGGTGGATCTTCAATAACAATTTGAATACTAGCTTTTTTAGCATTAGTACCAGAATTTCCTGAACGAGAAGTAACTGATGCAGATCCTTTTTTAAGAGTAGCAGCAGCATTTTCATCGTACAATTGAAGAACTTCTTTCTTTAAACGTGATGGTAAACCAGGAAGCATTGAGGTTCCACCAGAAAGAAGAACATGTTTATAAAGTTCTGCTCTAAGATCTAAATCACATTGATTAATTGAATCAAAAAGACAATGATGAATACCAAGTGATTCTCTACCAATTAAGGATGGATTGAATAAAATTTCTGGTGCCATATAACGTTCTGGTCCAAGTTTAATAACTCTTCCATCAGGAAGGGTGTATTGTTGCATAAGAACAGTAGTTTCAGTACCAAGTCTATTTTCAACAGCAAGATCATACCCAACATAACAAAACTTTTCTTTAAGCATTCTGACAGTTTCAAAATCAGCTGTTCTATTAAATGAATATCCTCTGATAAGAAGAAGTTCAATAAGTCTTCTAGTAATATCACTACCAGCAACATCAAGTCTTTTAACTGATGGTAAGTCACATCCTTCATATACTGGAATAATATGTGTAACTCCATCTCCTGAATCTACAACTACACCAGTCATAATACCTTGTGCATATAAGACTAAAACGGCTTGTACAGCAACATACACTCTATTAAATCCAAACTTTTCAAACATAATTTCACCCATTTTCTTTTTATTTTGTTGTGGATTCATTGGTGGTTCAGTTAATAAAATAGATTTGCCAGTAGTTTCAACATGTAATTTTTCATTAAATGTATAGTTCCATAATAATTCCATATCATTCCATGACTTAATAATTCCATTTTCTAATGGGTAAGTGATTTGAAGATTTTGTCTTACAGCAGCTGCTTCATCTCCAAACATAACATCTTTAATTTCAACTCCACCAATCTTTTCTTCAGACCTTAAAAGAGGTCTTCCTATCATTGATGGAAAGATGGCTGTTGGGAAATTTTCTCCTGCAAATCCACATTTAACAAATCCAGTTCCATTGTCTACTACTAAGGTGGTCATTTCTCTCTTAATTATGTTTTACAGTTCCTTCTTATCTAGATTTAGAGGTGAAAAAATCGTTTATTTTTGAGTTTCTTTTTTTTTCTCTGTTTTTTTTAGAAGTTCTATTATATATTTGTATATATAACATTATTTTTCAAATAACTCATTTTTATTTTTCGTTTTAAACTTAAATCTATATTTCATGTCAAAAAGACAATCCTCCCTCTCACGGTTCTTTAAACCTGCTAAACGAGCTACAGTGGGAGGTCAAAATAATGGAGAAAATAAAAGTGATGAAAAAGGAAATGAAAAAAAAAAACAAGAGTCTATTGAAGAAAAAAATCAAAGTTTACAGATAAAAGAAGAAGGTAATTCTTTTCCTGAACAGAAAGTAAAAACTTTACCATTCAAAGGTTTAGCTGATTGTTTTGATGCTTTAGAAAATGAAAGTGGAAAGTTGAAAAAAAGAGAGATTTATGCTAATTATCTTAAAACTGTAATAACTATATGTCCTAACGACTTGACTGATGTATTGAATTTAACTACTGGACAAATTGCTCCTACTTGGGAAGGAAAAGAATTAGGAATTGGAGATGCTATTTTAAAAGATGTTGTAAAAAGTGTCACTGGATTAAAATTGAGTCAGTTAAATGATAAAATAAAAGAATTAGGTGATATTGGAATTGTAGCTCAAAACTCAAAGAAGAACCAAAAGTTATTAGTTCAACCAAAGCCACTTACAATTCAAGGAGTTGTACTTCGTATGAAAGAGATTCTTGAAGCTGATAATAGTGATATTAAAAAGAATAAAATTACTGCGTTATTAGTTGCAGCTATAGGAAATGAAATTCGTTTTATTTTGAGAATACTTAAAGGAGTTTTTAGAATTGGGTTTACTGATAGGTCTTTACCTCCTGCAATAGCACAGGCAGTTTGTTCAATCAGAAAAGAAAACAACAGAATAGAGGAATTAACTGAATTAATTACAAATGCTGTTGCTCGTGTTCCATCGTTTCAATATTTATCTGAACACATTACAGCAAATGATCCATTTGAAGAATTTGCTAAAACAAATTCAGTTCAATTATTTATTCCATTTAGACCAATGTTAGCCAAACCTAAGAAAAGTATAACTGATATTACTTCTAGATTTAAATTTCCATTTACTGCTGAATATAAGTATGATGGTGAACGTGGTCAAATTCATTTTAATAAAAACAAAATTATGGTTTTTACAAGAAATCTTGAAAATTATACCGAAAAATATCCTGATGTTATTGAAGCAGTAAAAGATGCAGTTAATCCAAATATTCAATCATTTATTATAGATTGTGAGATTGTTGCCTTTAATAGAGAAACAAATGAATTTCAAGAATTCCAAATTCTTGGAAGAAGAGCGAAAAAAGGAGTATCAGTTCATTCAATTGCCATTAATGTTTGTGTAAATGTTTTTGACATTGTTTATTTAAATGGTAAAGATTTAATGGATAAACCATTAAAAGAACGTCGTGACATTTTACATTCAACATTTCATGAAGTTTCACAGAGATTTTTGTTTGCAAGATTTAAGAATATTGAAAATGAGGAAGACATTTTACCATTTTTTGAAGAAGCAATAAACCATAGAACCGAAGGGCTAATGTGCAAAACTCTCATCTATGACGCAGAGTATATTCCTGACAAAAGGACTGACACATGGTATAAATTAAAAAAAGATTATTTAAATGGATTAGCCGATACAGTTGACCTTGTTCCAGTTGGGGCTTGGATGGGAGAAGGAAAACGGGCTGGAGTCTATGGAGCATTCTTATTGGCATGTAGAGATGAAGACAGTGGAGATTTTGAGACAGTTACAAAAGTTGGAACTGGATTTAGTGATGAAGCTCTTCAAAAATTGTATGAACATTTGAAGACTCTAGAATGCAAAGAAAAAAAGAATGTAAAACATGGAGACAACCTTCCTGATGTTTGGTTTGAACCAAAAGATGTATGGGAAATTAAAGGAGCTGATTTATCACTATCATTGCAATATAAGGCTGGTACAAAATTAGTTAATACAGAAGGAAGAGGGGTTTGTTTAAGATTTCCAAGGTACATTAGAAGTAGAGATGATAAGGAAGTAAATGATATTACAACAAATAAACAAATTTATGACTTATACAAAGACCAACCATCAGTTAGAGAAACAAAAGACGGCCAAATGAAAATTATAAATAACGATAATGAAGAAGAATCACAAGAGTCTGAAGAAAAGGAATGACCATTAATTAAAGGTTCATATTTATTAAGCTATTATATAAATTTAGTTTACAGAAGTTTTGTTAAAAAGATAAAAACACAAGAACTAAAAAGTAAATTAAGAAAACCCTAATAATAAGAAAAAGTAATTAATTAAGTATTAATAGAATTTTCATATATTCTTCCTAGCTCAAGGGAGACTAATCCCATCCCTGAGCTTATTATTAAAAAAGAGTAATCTCTTTGTTAAACCTATTCTTTATGTTTTTCTTGCAAAATGAGGAAAGCACTTCTTTGCTTTATTTCTTCTTATTAAGGTTTTTCAAACTTCTTCTGCTTATTTCTTCTTTTTAAGCCTTTGTTTGTTTTCTGCCTTAATTTTAAGGAATTTCATTTTTCTTATTTTATGAATGGGAGAAGGAATCATTTTATTACTACTGTATTACTTTGACTAATTTTCTTTTTAGTCTTCCTTTGACTAATCTTCTTTTAGTCATACCCACACTTCAGTAGATTCTTATATTACATCCATGTAATATTCTACTGTATTCTCTTGCTGCACCCTTTGCAGCTTCCCTAATACATTCCTAATTCAAAGGCACCGTCATAACCAGATAATAACTGGGAGAGTCGAAGTATGAATTTGTACTAGGGTTTATGTGTGGTGTTTCAGACGTGCCACCTTCGATCTCTGAAAACCCTAATAATAAATAATAAAAAGAATAATAAAAAAATATAGAAGAAAAAAGAAAAAGAGATAAAAAAAATAAAAAAAAAAAGAAGAAAGAATGAATTAGAGGAAAAAGAAAACTATAAATTCTTATATAACAAAAGAATGTCTGGTTGGTTTGGTTCATGGTTTGGAAAGGGAAATGCCACAAATATGAATCTCGAAGAGACTGAAGACAAATTAGTTTTTGATGAGGCAAGTCAAAGATGGATAAAACAAAGTGAATTAAATAATAAAGGTTCTTCTACTCCAAGTCCTATGCCACCTTCTTCTCCTTTACCTCCTCAAAGCTCTCCTCTTCCACCAACTGCAACTCCACCTGTTAGTACTAGTCAACCTCATACTGCATCTGGAAGAAGACCAAGATATATTGATCCATTTACTCAAGAGGTTCATCAATCTGCACCACCAGTCGTTGAAATCGCAACAACTCCAGTTGTTTAAACTATTGTATTTCTTACAATGTATTTCAATTAGTCTTTTGATTTATTTGTTATTTAAAATGAGATAATTAAAAGTGTACCAATTCTGTTTGATGTGTTTGAGCTTCTTTTTTTAAATTTTTATTCTTCTATTTTGTTATTTGATTTTGAATGAGAAATGAAGAATGAAAATCAGAAACATATACAAACAATAATACAAAATCAAATAATAATTTTATCAATTGATATTTGGTTATGATGATGTAATTGAATAAAAAATGTATTAATTAATAATACAAAGAATGAAATAAGATAATATGAAAGAATAATAAGAAAAGAAAATAAATATAATAATAAGCAATTAATTAAGTATTCATTCAACATAAAATAAGAAATAAAGAAAGATATTCTTTAAAAATAAAATAAAAAAAAATAAATAAACAGATGAAATAAATAAATAGAAGAAAGAAATAAAATAAAAAGAATTATTCACGAAACAAGAAGAATAATTAAATAATTAATCAAAGAAATGAATTACTCAATTTAATGATGTATATATGATATGAATAACATCTATTAAGTAATGAATAAATGACAATTCTATTAATACTTAATTATTTGCTTTATTATTTTTTGATTGAATATACTTCTTTTTGATTATCATATCATCTTTTTCTTTTATCTTTTTACTTCTTATGTATTTCTTCATACTCTCCTTTATTCCATTCACTTGTTATTCTTTTTATTCTTTCTTGTATATCATTTATTTTTAATCATTTGTTTTGTTATTTGTTTAATCTTTATTATTATTGTACTTATCTTGTTTTTTATTTGTATTTTTCGTCTTCTAATCCCTTTTCCCTTGGTATTTCATTTACCATTATTATTGTTATGCCGTTTATTGTTATTGATATTCATTCTTTTTATATGACATTTGATTTCTATGACTTGTTTGCTTTTCTTTACAATACTGAAAGGTTATACACAATAGCCATGTCATTAAAATTTGTTGTATTTCCTGCATTGGAAAAGAAATAATAATCATTAAAGCATAACATATTAAAAAATCATTTTGTTGAAAAAAATATAAAATATTAAAACAATTGTACAATTAATTAAGGTGAATGTCATTCTGTGGTTATATTATTCTAAACGAATTTGACAACTGAAACATCAACAAATTAAAAGAAAAATCCTAAAATGATGTTTAATTAAAAAAGCATTATTTTTAGCTATAATTAGTAATAAGTAAAAAATATTATAAAAATAATATTAATATCTAAACAAAAGAACTAAATAATAAAAAGGCAATATTACGTTATGACAGATAATCCTGTGGTAATTGGAATAGATTTAGGAAGTGAAAAAATTGTTATCTCTAAGTGGGAGGGTGTTACACCTAATTTCTTAAAGCCATCAATAGAAAGTCACTTTCTAGGGAGTGTTACTTATACCACATCATTCCAATTTAATGAAAAGAGCATACTTGATAATGAATTAAAGTTTCCAGAAAGAGTAATTCATCATGTTTGTCAATGGCTTGGAAATAGAAAACCAAGTATTATCAAAGGAAAAGAGTGTGTTAATGGATATTTTGATTGTGAACACTTTGGAGAAGTTAGTATTGAAGTTATTTTATCAATGATGATAAAAAGTTATTTAGAGGAATTAAAAATAGATAAAATAGATCATATGGTTATTAGTGTTCCTTATACATTTGGTTTTCTTGAAAGAAAACAAATTAATGAAGCAATGTCATTAATTGGATTTAATGATGTTGTCATTATTGGAGAAGATGTAGCATCAAGTGTATCATATTTATTTAATAGGTATTGTATTACACAACTCGAAATAAAAGGTTTTATTAAGCCATTAGTTTTATTAGATGTAGGGTCAAGTCATACATTTTGTCAGTTATGTATTTTTGATGGAAATGAAATTCTTTTAGTTTCAAGAAGAAGTATTGAAGTTGGAGGACAGAATATTGATGAAAAATTAAGAGCTTTAATAATGCATAAAATCAAAGAATTAGATGATGATGATGTAAAAGAATTTATGGAAGAAAATGGTGATGATGAAAAAAAGATGAAAAGACTAGAAAGTAAAGTTCAACAGAGTTTAATTAAATTAAAGACACTATTCTGTAATAGTGTTGTGAATGAAGGAACACTCAAGATTGACCTATCAAGTGAAGTAACTGCAGATGTAGAAGTTACAAGAGAAGATATGAATAATGTAATGTCAGAAATACTTAAAGAGACAAAAGGGGTTATTGAAGAAGTTATAAAAGAAGGTATAGAAGAATGTAATGATAAAATGAAGTCTATGAACATTGAAAATAAAATTCAGGAAGTTTGCATTATTGGGTCTTCTGGAAGAATTTCTCTTTATAGAACATTAATTGAAAGTATAGGACTAACTCCATTAATGGTTCTTGATAATGAGACATGCAATAGTTGTGGTGCTTGTTGTGTTGCAAAAAAACTTAGTATTAGTTCTGAAGATATAGAAAATTATCAGAGAGATACAAATACTGAAGCGTCTCAAAAAGTTCATTCAATTAAATTCTTTTATATTAGCCGTTTGATAGAGAAAGGAGAATTTCAAATTAATGGACAAGAATATCCAGAGAATTCAATTCTAGTCACACTTGGAGGTTTTCCAACTATTACAAAAATAACATCCCAAAATTTAGAAATTAAATATAAAAATGAAGTTATTCTTTCTAAAGAAAATTATCCATGGGATTCAGCAACTATTAAATTAGACCAATTTTACTATAATGGACATGAAAATTATGAGTGTAAAAAAGAAAAAATATTGTCTAATGAAAATCATTTCCAAAAAGTAAAACTCAGTAATAGTACACCATTAGGATATTTTATCATTGATGAAGGTTTAACAATCCCTTTAAAATTTGAACAAGATGATGTCCTAGAAAAAATACATGAAAATTTTGATAAGACAACAAAAAAGAATGATTCAATAAAAGAGGCTGATAAAGAAAAAAAAGATATTAAAATTCTCATTCTTCAATTAAAAAAACAAAGAAATAAGGAATTAAATCAGATTATAAAGGAGAGTGAAAATCAAATAAAGAACATTGTAGATGATTTGGAATTGCTCAGAGAAATAAAAAAGAAATTAGAGTCTTATAAAACTTCTACAAATTAATTTATTCTTGCACAGTATTTGTATTGTTTTTTTTAACAATAAATGTATTATATGAATTACACAGAGGGTTTGAGAATATTTCTTAGTAAAACAATTTGTTGTTTATTTAAAATAAGTATTATTTAAGAATAACTTTGTCATCACTCTGTATTTTTTTTGCTCAAAACTCTACATACATAAGTTAAAAATTTCTTTGTAATTTGTTTGAGAATAACTTTAATAATTATTATTGGTAGGTAAGAGAATTAAATAATTCACATTATGTAATTTTGATAGTTGAATACTGTTTATATAACTAGTTTCACTGATTTTATATTCAAAAAATACAAATAAGTTAAAATATCAATATTTTATTATTCTGATTATTTTGAGTATTTAAAATTGTTGAATATTTTTGGTGTTTATTTTTTGTTGTTCTTATAAAAATAATAAAAAAAAAAAAAGATGCATTACAGGAGACACCACAAAAAATATAAAAAAATAAATAACCAAAAAAGAAGAAATTCACATCAACCAAGAAATATAAATGACAGAAGAATGAGTGAAAATAGATATTATCTGTATGGACAGAGATACATGAATAATCACACTAACCATTACAATAACAATTATTACCATAACTATCATAACATAGATGATACAAATCGTTTCACTCATCACTTCAATTATAATCATCGTCATAAACACTTTGATAATAATAACAACTTCAATAGAAATAAACAATATCAATATAAGAAAAACAAATACCACAATAACACTCAAAGAAGGTATAAACAATATCAAAATAAGAAACAAAACAGAAATCAAAGAAAAGAAATGATTGAAACACAAAATCAAGAATATTGGAAAAGACTCTTTGAAGAAGAAATTAAAATATTTATACCACAAGAAATAGAAGAAATTAAAAATACCAAGATTAAAGAATATACATCATCAACAATATGGAGAAGATGGTATTTTCTTGCACGAGAAAAAACCAAAACAATCAGAATGGAAGAAGAAACTATTAGTATGACGATGGAAGAAGACAATAATCAGTACAATCCAATTGAAATTAAAGACAATAGAATATACAATAACTATGTAATGAGTATTGAAAGTGAAGAAGACGATGATAAAGATTCTACGAGAGTAGAAGCTAGGCTTGCTGAGGAGAGGAAGAGGTTTACTAAAGGAGAGAAGAAGAGGCTGAAAGAAAAGGAAGAAGAAAACAGTAAAAAGAAAAAAAGAGTAGAAGAAATAGAAAAGAAAGTGGAGGAGGATATGAAAGAGAAAGAAGAAATGAAAAAGGAATTACAAATAAAAGACCAAACCATAAAAAAACTAACAAAAGATATTATGGCATTAAAGAAGAAGCATGAGAATGAGATAAAAAAACCACGAGTGCGATAAAAAAATATTCAAATTCCATGCTGAGTCTGAGAGGAAAATGTTTGAAATAAATAATTTAACACAACAATTACTCTTCCTGAAAGATAAATTATCTAAATTAGAAAATAAAAACACACATAGGAAGAAAAGAAGAAAGATGAGGTAAATTACAACATAACAGACTCATCTGAATCACAAATTGTGAATGACCTCTCCCCCAATGTGGTAGTAGCTGATGAAATATCATCAAGTGAAGATGATCTTCCAAAAAAAAAGAAAGTTAACGCAGAAATTCATTGAAGAAATGGATATTCAGCATAAGAAGATCAACACATTTGAATTAGATAATCAAAAAAACGGGGGAAGCAAACAAATAGAGAAGAAGAAATTTTAACACTTTATAAATGTTTTGCTTTGAAATTATTTGAAAGAAAATTAAGAGGTCAACTAAAAGAAGAAATAATAGAAAGATTAATACATGAATTTGGAATTAAAGTTAATGATATTAATGAATATAAAGAAGTAATAAAGAAGACATTTCAAATAAAGAATGAAATTAAAAGAGAAATAAATAGAATAATGGAGGAAGAAATAATAAAACATCAATGTCAAGATAATGGATTAAAAGAATTAATAACTAGAATGAACAAAAAAGAAGAAAGAAGAAATAGAAGAAGAGGAGGTAATGAAATAATTAAAGAAGAAGAAAAGAAAGAACAAGAAGATGTACAATTTATTAACTATTATTATAATAAGAAGAAAGTACATCAAATAATTAATATTATTAATAAAAATGAAATAATAATAAATACATTAGATGATTATTATCATTATATTAAATCTGTAGCTTCCACTATTAACATCATTAATAAAAATAAACAAGAAAGAAGTGGAAAGAGAAGTATAGAAAGAATATTACAATCAAAAATATGTAGATTAAGAGATTTACTCAATAATAAACAATATATGAAATTAAAAAGAATATTACATATTAAGAAATATGATATATATTATATTAAAATAAAAACAAATGAACAAATAAACTATTATAAATACCTCCGAAAGATGAAAATAATAGAAATAGAAGCAAGAAAGAATAATTTGAAAAGAATAAGATGGAATTATAAAATGATGAAATATGGAAAAAGACAACACCTAAATAAGCCTAAAGAAGATGAATATCCAGATAATATCTCCACTATTAATTTCTGGAAAGGAATCTATGAAACTAATACTAATATAGATTTCCTGAATATTAATTTATATGAAATATTAATAGAAAACAGAATTAATAATAGAATGGCTATAATCACTCCCAATGAATTAGACTGTGCTATTAAATTTATTGCTAACTGGAAGGCACCGGGAGTTGATAAAATACAATGATTTTGGATTAAATATTTAGAACAACCAAAGAAGTATTTATTAAAATTATTTAATGAATGGTTAAGCAATCCTAATGAAATACCTCTTCATTTCATTCAAGGAAGAACAATATTAATATATAAGAAAGGAGATAAATTAGACCCACAGAATTACAGACCAATAACGTGCTTAAATTGTCTGTTAAAAGTGTATACATCAATATTAAAGATGAAAATAGAAAATCAATTGATGTTAAATCCAATTGAAAAACAACTTTCATTAAATCAAATTGGATGTAAGAAATATACATATGCATCAAAAGAATTATTATTATACAACACTATAATCATTCAATTATTAATAAGAATAAATGGAAGTGGGTAGAAACATATTATGATATTTCCAAAGCATATGATAGTATTAATCATCAATGGATTAAACAATGCTTAATATATTTTAATATCCCACTTGTAGTAATTAATAGTATATTATATATATTAATTAATACACATCTTAATTTATATTATAATAAAGAAAGTGTGGGTATAATTAATGTAGAAATAGGAATAATACAAGGTGACAGCCTATCTCCACTTTTATTTGTATTATCTATTGATATATTATCTAAACAATTAGATAAACAAATTAACAAATTAAATATTAAAATGAATGGAGAAGAAAAACAAGTCAAGTTAAACCACATATTATATATGGACGATTTAAAGATAATGACTAATAGCCTCGATGAAATGGAAAAAGCACACAAATTAACTAAAGAAATATTTAATGCAATAGGATTAAAAATTAATGTAGAAAAGAGTGGGATAATGACTAATATTAATAGTCAAATAAATGGTGAATTAGCTGAACTACCAAGAGTAACTATTGACAACCCTTATAAATATCTTGGTATTGAAATAGGAGATAAAGTAAATATTAATAAATACTGTACAAGAATATTAAATGTTGTATCTTCTATTTTATCATCATTAAATACTATGAAATATAGCAACCTCAATACAATAAGAAAGATTAATAGTGATATAATCTCCAAATTAAGATATGGATTTTGTATTGTCCCATGGAAACTATGAGAATTGGAGAAGATAGATAAACAAATAAGAAAATCATTAATTCACCTCCAATTATATAGTAGAAATATTCCAAAAAGTATGCTATTTGTTAAAATAAATGAATTGGGATTAGGATTAATGTCAGCAAGAGATGAATGTGGTAAAGAATTATTAAGAATATATTTAAAATATAAGTGGAGATCAAGCACAGAAATAGGAGAAATGATAGAAGCAATAAAAGAAAATCCAAATGGAATAATTAAAAGAATGAATAAAGCATTTGGTAAGAAGATTAATTTTAATGAATTAATGAATGTAATAGAATTAAATGAAAGAAAGCACAATGTAAAGGAAATATTTGAATGGGTAAATAATGAATTAAATGAAAGATATTTAAGTGAATGGAAAGAAAAGAAATGTGGTGAATATATAAGATGTGCAAATGGCACTTTTAATGATAAGAAATTAACAGTAGCCACTTGGAGATCACTAAATATAAAAAGAAATGCATTCCTCCAAATAGTAAAGATGCAAGAAGGAGTAACTATGACAGGAAATATTAAATCTAAAATACTCCAAAATGATGCTTTAAAATATTGTAAACATTGCCCTAACACAATAGCATCTATTAGTCATATATTGTTAGGATGTCCTGTAATGAAAAAGAACCAAATATTAAAACATGATTATGTTTGTAAACAAATATTTAAACAGATATTAATTACACATTTTAATGAATTTGATGCAATTGATTTTAATAATCCTCCAAAATGTATTAATAATGATAAAATGGTTATAACTTACAATAAAGATTTATTGGTTAGTGACCATTCTTTCCATGCTAGAAGACCAGATATATAATATCAAAATATGAAAGAAAAGAAAGGATATATTATAGATGTTGCTATATGTCAAGATAATAATTTAGAATTAAATTATATTCATAAAATAAATAAATACAAAGAATTACAAGAGAAATTAAGAAACAATAGAGAATTAATATATGTAGAAATAATACCTGTAATATTATCAATAAATGGATTAATACATAAAGAATCAGTAAGAAGGTTAAAAACACTAAAATTACAATTACACTTCCCCAAAATCCTACGAACAATTATAATCAAAATATGAAAGACTTAATGTTTTATACAGGAAATTCTGGCAGCACATTAGAAGAAGAACAATCTAATGCGAGCATGCTAGAAATGAACTCTATTACACCAATAGAGCATATTGAAGAAACTGAAATAATCACTTCTCAGTATGAAGAAAATCCAATTGAGGATATATCTAATAATTGACCTTTTTTTTTTTTTTTTTTTTTTTTTGTTCTTATAAAAATAATAAATATATTTTATGTATTTTTAGATCATTTGAAATATTAATTTATATAAATATGCTATTTTGACATTTAGAAGTTTTTCTTTTTACTCCCTTCAATTAATGTTTTATTTTATTTAATTTTATTTTCAGTAAAAAGACAGTTTTATATTTTCAATGTCTAATTATTTAATTCAACATAACTGAGAATATTCAATAGTTAATTGAAATGATGTACAGAAGAAGAGTATTAATCACATTTTATTTATTATTTATTATTTATTAAATTTTATTATATTCTGAAGTTAAATTAAAAAATTGTGTTTTTAGATAGTATGGTAAAATTGATGATTAAATTCAAATAGATTAATTAGAATATACAAAGAGAATCATTGTAAGAAATAAAGAAATAAAGGATATATCCAAGTTATTCAAATGTGATTTTTATTCATTATGAATGAAGGAAACTAATGGTTGAAATGTTAAAATAAATTAAAGTCACAATAACATTTTTGAAAGATGTTTAATAATTCTTTCAACATTAAAAAATGAAATTATGATTTTTATGAAGAAATAAATTCGTTTTAACCGAATTTAAAATAAT
>NW_001914994.1:31149-44058 GCF_000208925.1 Entamoeba histolytica HM-1:IMSS
AAAAATAACATCCCAAAATTTAGAAATTAAATATAAAAATGAAGTTATTCTTTCTAAAGAAAATTATCCATGGGATTCAGCAACTATTAAATTAGACCAATTTTACTATAATGGACATGAAAATTATGAGTGTAAAAAAGAAAAAATATTGTCTAATGAAAATCATTTCCAAAAAGTAAAACTCAGTAATAGTACACCATTAGGATATTTTATCATTGATGAAGGTTTAACAATCCCTTTAAAATTTGAACAAGATGATGTCCTAGAAAAAATACATGAAAATTTTGATAAGACAACAAAAAAGAATGATTCAATAAAAGAGGCTGATAAAGAAAAAAAAGATATTAAAATTCTCATTCTTCAATTAAAAAAACAAAGAAATAAGGAATTAAATCAGATTATAAAGGAGAGTGAAAATCAAATAAAGAACATTGTAGATGATTTGGAATTGCTCAGAGAAATAAAAAAGAAATTAGAGTCTTATAAAACTTCTACAAATTAATTTATTCTTGCACAGTATTTGTATTGTTTTTTTTTAACAATAAATGTATTATATGAATTACACAGAGGGTTTGAGAATATTTCTTAGTAAAACAATTTGTTGTTTATTTAAAATAAGTATTATTTAAGAATAACTTTGTCACTCTGTATTTTTTTTGCTCAAAACTCTACATACATAAGTTAAAAATTTCTTTGTAATTTGTTTGAGAATAACTTTAATAATTATTATTGGTAGGTAAGAGAATTAAATAATTCACATTATGTAATTTTGATAGTTGAATACTGTTTATATAACTAGTTTCACTGATTTTATATTCAAAAAATACAAATAAGTTAAAATATCAATATTTTATTATTCTGATTATTTTGAGTATTTAAAATTATTGAATATTTTTGGTGTTTATTTTTTGTTGTTATTATAAAAATAATAAATATATTTTATGTATTTTTAGATCATTTGAAATATTAATTTATATAAATATGCTATTTTGACATTTAGAAGTTTTTCTTTTTACTCCCTTCAATTAATGTTTTATTTTATTTAATTTTATTTTCAGTAAAAAGACAGTTTTATATTTTCAATGTCTAATTATTTAATTCAACATAACTGAGAATATTCAATAGTTAATTGAAATGATGTACAGAAGAAGAGTATTAATCACATTTTATTTATTATTTATTATTTATTAAATTTTATTATATTCTGAAGTTAAATTAAAAAATTGTGTTTTTAGATAGTATGGTAAAATTGATGATTAAATTCAAATAGATTAATTAGAATATACAAAGAGAATCATTGTAAGAAATAAAGAAATAAAGGATATATCCAAGTTATTCAAATGTGATTTTTATTCATTATGAATGAAGGAAACTAATGGTTGAAATGTTAAAATAAATTAAAGTCACAATAACATTTTTGAAAGATGTTTAATAATTCTTTCAACATTAAAAAATGAAATTATGATTTTTATGAAGAAATAAATTCGTTTTAACCGATTTAAAATAATGTATTGAATATTTTTAGAAAAAAAACGATTTGATTAAAAATAGAATAAATAAAAATAATTCAATGTAAATTCTTGTTGTCATTATTTTATCTTTTTGTTTAAGTTACTGAGAGTTTATTATTACAACTTAAAATAAAAAGGAGTTTATTAAAAAATTCTAATATTTCCAAAAATAGATTATAATAAATATGAAACGATTTCAAAAGAGAATAATGAAGAATTTAACTCGTAAGAAAATGGTTATTGATAATTAATCAAATAATTATTAAACTTTCAGTTAAGGAAAATAATCAACACAGAAGTTAGTAATATTTAAATAAAGAATAAGAGTAATGAAAAAAGCAAATGACGAATCAATAAAAAAATAATGAAAAATATATAAAATTAGACATTGATTTTTGAAATAATCAAAAATTTCAGTAATTTCCAACGTCACAATTTTGAATCAGTAAATAAAATCAGTTTTGATCCATAAGACTTTATTTTTTCGATTTTTAAAAAATACAACAAACAACATTTTAAGGAAGTTAAATTGCGAATAAAGGAGTTAATTATTAACTCCAATCATAATCAAAATTTCCAATGTATCAAAAAAGTACACCAAGGAAATAAATGAAAATCGCTAATAATTGTCGTCATATAAAAAATATTCTTCCCTAAAATATTTTCTCGTTATAAAAAGAAAAAGAATAGAACTAAATAATTAATGGCTGTAAGAACAAGGGTCATTTCACCACGTATTTATCCAAAACTTAAATTATCTACTAGTGCTGTTAATGAATTACATGATGTTCCATTTAAAGAATGTCAACAATCAACACTTCGTTCAAGAGCTTTATTATCTCCACGTTTTACTGACCATAAATCAATGTTTTCACCTATTCAAAAGAAATCACCAGAACAAGCACTTAGGTCTTTATTATTTTGTGACACACCATCTCTTCTTTATTGTTATTGTGATTCTGTTTGTTATTTCTTATGTAAATAATTAAATAAATTAAAATAATAATGTCTTTAGTTATTAAAACAAACTGTGTCCCTATCAGCAATTAATTCATTACTAGTATTTTATTCATCTCGTGGTAAAGTTACATTATTATTTACTAAACTTGGAGAAAAAGAAATCAATAAGTCAAAACAAGGAATTCCTCTTTTTAGAGGAAATACATCTTTTATTCGATTGTATAATGCATATGTTATTACATATTGCAACCACTATTTAATTGACATGGCAGATGTAATCGTTCATGAAACAGACCAACCTTCAATAAATGAACAGTATCAAATAACAAAATGGGTTAAATCATTTACAAAATATCTTGTTAATAATTTACATTCTATTTGTTCTCATCATAAAAGAATTATTAGAGAATTATGTCGTTATGTTTCACCTTCATTAGATAATCAAAAGAGAAGACAAGTTTTTACAACATTATTCTTTCTTCGTTATTTATTTCTTCCATTAATATCTTATCCTTCACTTTTAAAAACACTTCAAAAAGCTATTTCAGAATGGTTAAAACAACCAGAAAAGTCACAACGTGACCAAAATAATCCAATGACACCATTTAAAAATGCAATTGATATTGTATATGATTATATTATTAATTTTCCAGATGGAATGGATGTTGGTATGGTTGATCAACGAAAACAAGAAGAATCATTATGTCATCTTATTAGTATTCTTAAAGAAAATATGCATGTTCTTAGTAATTGCTATTCAGATGACTTTTATGATATCTTTAGTCTTGTAAAAGGAAATCAAGTAGACATTGCACCAACTAATGTTGCTGCATCAATAGATAATATTAAACAATGGAATGAAGACAAAATTAATACTATGACAAAAATTAATGTTGAATTAAAAGCAAAAATTAGACAAATGGAATTGCAGAATGAAAAAATTAAACAACAAATTAGAAGAATCAAATCAATTTAAATCCTGTTTTATTTTCAATTATTATTTCTTTTTATTTTCTTTATTGAATCATTAAAATAATTATTAAATATTAAGTTATCATAAATTAATGAAACACTATTATTTTCTTCTTATTTAATTTCATTCAATAATAATGTGATAGAATTTTAGAAATTAGTTAATTAATTGAATAAATTCTAATGTTTTTATTTAGTATTTTTAGTTTTATAATATTCTTTCTTGTGTTTGAAGTTTTTAATTTGAAAATTCTTTGTTGGTATTTAATATTTAATGAAGAGAATTTATTCTGATTTAGTTTAAATTATTCTCTTTTGATTTAACTGAAGTCACATTCATTTGTATGTAAGTTACTGTAACTGTTTATATAACACATTACAATGAATATTTAATTTATTTGTTTTCTGAAAGTAAGTTTCTTTCAATTTTTCTTTTCTCAAAAAGAAGTTTGTTTTAATAATGTAAGAATAACAAGTATTTTTCCATATAATTCAAGATTACAACCAGATGAAATAATGCAGATAATGAATTGGATATTAACATATTTAATTAAAATGTACTGTAATAATCAATTCAATCAAGTGTTATTCATACAATACATATTTGGTTGTTTTATGAAATATAAACCAATGATTTTCATCAAATAGATTATTTATATTATAATTAATAATTACATTATTACATTATTACATTATTATATTATTTTAATTTATTTCATTCTCTTTATGAAAAAAGAAGAAGAAGAAAATTCTGTTTCAACTTGAAACTCTAAAAAGAAACAAATAGAAATGGGACTTTCTGAAAGTAAATTACGAGCATTATATAAAAAAGCTGATAATCAAACATTGACAGACTTTTATTTATTTTTTAGTATTGTTGCTGAACAACAACCAATTGATCTTTCTAAAGTAAAGGTTGTTTCAAAAGAGAAAAAGATAGAGAAATTAGAAATGACGTATGACTCATTTAAACGTTTCTTTGATGTACCATATGATGAAATTACGAAATCATTTTTTAGAGTATTTGATGATAAAAACACACAAAAAACCACCTTTTTTAGTTTGTTTTATATTTAAATGAAATTCAAGTAAAAAAAGATAATTCTAAATGAATAGCATTTGCGTCAAAAATGTTAGCATATCCAACATTAAATGATCATGAAAAAACTCAACTTGCATATCATTTAATTAATACAGAAAATAGAAATGAATTAAATTATGAAGATTTTAATTTACTTGTCAATGCAACATATGAAAAAAATATCACAATTTCAGAATTAATTCAAGAATTACAAGTTATTTTATTTCCATCAACAACAATGCCATTGAGTTTTGAAGACTTTGAAAAATATTCTACAAAACCAAAGAATTATATTGATGTAATCATTGAAGGGTATTTCTATCTCTTTCCTGCATTTTGTTTACCTTGGTTTGTTAAACAGAAAAAGAATATACCTATGCTTAATGAAGCATTAAAAAAAGAAAGAGAACAAAGACTTAACATTGAAATGAAAAAGAAAGAAGAAGAAAATAAAAAACTAGAAGGTGATGAAGATGATGATCCTCTTGAAAGAAAATTAAAAGAAATTGAAGAAAGAAAAAAAAAGAAAGTTGTAGAAAAAGAAGAAGAAGCACCAAATTATGAATTTGATATAAAAAAAGATCCATTATTTGAAAAAGATAATAAAGAATGGTTTGATAGTGATGAAGATGAACAACAAGAAGGAGAAGATGAAGAGGAAAGAAAAAAGAAAGTAAATATTGTTATAAATCTAAAAGAAATAAAACCAGAAGAAAAGAAAAAAGTTAAAGCAATCTCATTTGCTTTTGGTTCAAAGCCAAAAACGAAAGATGAAAAGAAAAAAGAAAAAAAAGAAGAAAATGAAATAGAAGAAATTAAAAAAGCTCTTAAATTAATGGAAAATAATAAAATTGATGATGCAGAAATATTACTTAAAAAATGTGCTCAAATGGAATTAAATAATAAATTAACGAGATTAGTTAAAGCATATTTTCTTATGTGTGAAATTATTGAATTTAATGAAACAAAAGAAAATGAAGAAGGTGTTTTATTAAATTGTTTTTTAATGATTTTACCTGTATTAAAACCACATAGAAGATTAGCAATTGCACTTGCTATTGAATATTTAAAGAAAATGAATTGTTGTATTAGTAATGTAAATAATTTCTTACAATCTTTTGGAGAGAATGGATTAGAAATAAAACAAATTGTTAATAAATGTTGGAAGTGTGGTAAAGATAAAATAGATTTGAATAAATGTAATTGTGGAGAAATTTTAAATATTGTTTGTACTAAACGAGGTATTCAAATAGGAGGAAATAGTGTATGGAAATGTGATAAATGTGGATTATTAAATGAAGGAAGTCATTGTGTTCTTTGTAATAATGAAAAAAAAGAAATTATGTCTTCAGTAAATGGTACTTCAACATTTGAACCATTTGAAGATTTTGGATTTAATACATCAAAGAGTGAAGAAGTAAAATTTGATAATTTCTTTGGAAATGATATGCCAAAATTTGATGACTTTTCATTTGGAGAAAGTAAGCCTATAGAAAATAAAAAAGAAGAGGTTAATATGAGTGAGTCATTCAATCATGAAGAGGAGAAAACCCCTGACATTAGCCATGAGATAGATAATAATCAAAATAATATTATTAAAGAAGAACAAAAACAAGATTTCTCTTTTGATGATTTCTTTAGTAAATCAACTGATTCAAATACGTTTGGTTCAACTTCCTTTAATAATGACTTTTCATTTAATAATGCATTTGAACAACCAATTAAAGAAGAATCAATTAAAGAAGAATCAACTAAAGAAGAATCAACTAAAGAAGAATCAACTAAAGAAGAACCAGTTAAAGAAGAACCAGTTAAAGAAGAGCCAATAAAAACTGAAGAAGATAAACCAGAATTAATAAGTCATGAAGAAGGTAAAACAGACACTAACAAATTTGAACTAAATGAAAAGAAAGAGGAATGTATTACACAACAAGAAACAAAACAAAACTTTTCATTTGATGATTTCTTTAGTAACACTAACAACAATGAAATGACATTTGACTTTGTTAATAAACCAACTTCTCCATTTACTAACAATTTCATGGTTGACCAAACAGAAGTTGATCAAGAGCCAAAACAAGAAGAAACAAAAACAGTTATAGAACAAGTTAAAGAAGATAATAAGAATCAAACAAACTTAACTGAAGACAATGGTTTTGTTATAGAAGATGAAGAATATGTTTATCAAAGACCATCTCATTAATTGATATTTTTTTAAGTTTATAACATAGTGACTAAAGTTTAAATGAAATAAACCAATCAAATTAATTAATTAATGTCCTTTTTTCTTCATACTCAGAATCTTCAGAACAAGAATGTTTACGTTGTTCTTTTTCATTACTACCTTCATTAGAAACTAATGAAGGAATAAAGTCTTTAATTTTATTAAATTCATTCTTCGTTTCTATTACTTTTTTCTTTAATGTTTTAATTTTACTAGATATTTTTCTTGATGGAATTTTAATTTTATGAGTTTCTCTACTTTCAATATCATTTTCAATATCATACATATCATGATACATTCCAATAACTTGGTTCTCAAAGTTGCTTCTAGCTTTTTCAAGGTCAAATGGTTTTTTTTCTTCTTGTTGTTCATTATTATCTTTCGTTGAAGTATTATCATTATCTTCTTCTACCTGTGATAAATCAAATGAATCAATATTATTATTTTCATCAGATTTATTTTTGTTAGATTCTTCTGAAGTATTAAGTTGATCTTGAGAATTATTTGGTTTTTGAAGATTAATGAATTGTATAGGATTTTCATTAAATTGTTTTTCAATAGAAGATCTTATTTGAGGTTCTTGTGAATCAAGAAGTTGTTGAATTGAAGACTCAATTCTATTTTTTTCAGTAGCTAATCTTTTTTCAATTTCTTCTCTTTCAGTCAATTCAAATTTTTGAATTTCATCTTCATTTTGACTTTTTTTTCTAATTTGTAATTCTTCTTCTAATCGAGTATTTTCATATGTTCTTAACAATTTTAAACGTTTACTCATTTTATTTCTTTCTCTTTTTTGAATTAAGTCAAGTTGTTTTTTAACTTCTATTTGAATTTGTTGTTCTTTATTAATAAGTTTTAATTCTTCATTTTTTTCTTTTAGTCTTTCATTTCTTTTTTCAATTCTTTGTTGTTCTTGTAGTTCAACTATTTCTTCAAAAGTAAATATTTTATCTTTTTTCTTTTCTTGAACAAAATGAGGATTATTAGAAATATTTTTTGTTATACCGAATTCTCCATATTTACTTGTGTCTCTAATGATATTTTCATTAATTTCAATAATTAAATCTTTTTCTTTAAGCCATTCAATATATTGTTTCCAAGTTTTATTTGTACATAAGGTATTACTATTTCCAATAACCCATAAAGCATTTTTAGCTCTTGTTAATGCTACATTCATTCTTCTTATATCACTAAGAAATCCAATACTTGGTTTTATTTGAGAACTTCTTACACAAGAAAATATAATAATATCCATTTCTCTACCTTGAAATCCATCAATAGTATTAACACATAATTTTGACATGTCTTTTAATAATAATGATGTTTCTATTGCCATTTTAATTAATAGTAATTGTTGTCTATAAGGAGTAACTATACCAATATCCCATTCTTTACAATTTGGATATTTTTTTATTAATCCTTCTAATAATCCAATTACAATTTGAACTTCAACTTCATTTGCTAGTGTTTGTCCAACACGTTCTTCTAATCCACCACATGCATCATAAAATACAACAGGACCAAATCCTTTATCAATAGAACATGGTAAAATACTTTCATCTCTTCCATCAATTAATTCTCCTGAATAAAATTGATTTGATGGAAATTCTCTAATTAAAGGATGCATTCTGTATTGAATTTTTAACATATCAACAAATACTCCACATTTATATAATCGTTCAAATAAACTTCTGTCATAACCAGAATTTTGTGCTGCAACAGAAATTACAGTAGCTGGAAGTTGTTGAGGATCACCAATTAATATACATCTTTCTGCACCAAATCTTAAAGGAATTAAAGTTGATATTTCAACAGATTGAGCTGCTTCATCAATAATAACATTTTCAATTTTTTCTTTAATACAATTTAAAAAAATATCACTTCCTGAAGTATTTAAAGTACAACAAAGAATATCAGCTTCTTCAAATAATTGTTTTGTAATTTCTTTTCTTATTTTTGCAAAATCCCTTTGAATTTTTCCTTTTTCTGATTTCATTTGTTGTAGAGTAACTCTAAATGCATCTCTTTTATTATTCATTTCTTTTAATGTTTGTGTATATTTGTGTATTCTATTAATTTTTTTATCATTTTCTTTAGTAGATGAAACTACTTTTTCTTTTTCATTATTTAAAGCAATGGTTGTGTCTTCTATTTCTTTTGTTAATGCTCTCATTTTTTGTTCAATTGATGCAATTTTTGAACTAACATTTTCTGTTCTTTTTTGTTCATTATATCCTCTTTTAATTAATTCATTACTAATTAATGTATCAATAAGTACTTCATTAACTTTTGAATTAATACCTGCATAATTTCCTATTCTAATAATATTAACTTTTTGTTTTTTTCCATTTCCATTTAATATTCCTTCATTTTGAATTCTTAATACAATTTCATCAACTGCTGCATTTGAAGGTGCGCAAACTAATATTTTTGAGTGTTTCATTTTTATTGTTCCTTGTTTATTGAAAGACACTGGTTTACCAAAAATTATAGCACCTAAAATTCCTAATAAAGTTTTTGTTTTTCCTGTTCCTGGTGGTCCTTGAATTAATGAAAATCCTTTTTTTGATAATGCTGAATTAATACATTCAATTTGAGATGAATTAAAAATATTAGTTTCTTTCATTGTTTGTAAATATTTTCCAAAAATTCCATTTGAAGGTGAAGTATCTTTTAATGATGGTTTTAATAATGTTTTTAATAATGAAAGGTGTTGTACAGTACATAATGAAAGATATTCTCTTGCTGAGCTAATTATTGATGTAATTTTTCTCATATATACTTTTTTCCCTTTTCCAATAATTTTAAAGAAATTTACATTGTTTTGTTCTGTTGTTTTTAAACATCTTAACGTTAAGGATGACTCTTTATCTTCTTCTCCTTTTTTTACAATAACTCCAAGTATAAAAGGAAAATTTTTTGGAAATGTCCCTGTTTCAAATAAAACATTTGAGACTACTATTAAATCAAATTCACCCCATTCTTCTCGTTGTACATTTAATGAAAGTAAAACATCATTTCTTGTTATTTCAATTTTATTTATTACACCTTCAACAACAAATGGTTCTTCATTTTCAATAAGACTTTTTTGAATTGTTGCACGAATTTCATCAAATAAAATTGGTTTAAAACAATTAATATAATGTTCTGCTGATTTAAACTCTGATGGTGGACAATCAAATTTTGTTATTTCTGAATTGAAAGGATATTTAAAGGTTAAGACATGACAAACCATCTCTTTTTCAATATCAACTTTTTGATGTTCTGAGATTTCAAGCCATTTCACTTTCTTTGTTACTATTGGTGCTGAATATGAATGTGTTGTTAATTTAACTTTTTGACATGACTCTGTTGGATATCTCCTTTTGTTTTTATTAATTAGCTCTGCATCAGCACTTAGTCTATCAAAAATTTGGTTATAATCATTGTCATCTTCACTAATAGATTGATGAGGTGATTCCATTAAAACAAAATAAAAAATCTTAGTTTTTTTTTGTTTTAATTTTTTTATTTTATTTAAATTTCAAGATGGAATATCAAAATACATCTCAACCATTAAAAGAAATCAAATCATTAAATCATCAATTATTGTCTGTTCATAGTGTTGGTATTGAAAAGAAAATATCTTAAAAATATTGTAATTATGATAGTGATTAATATTTATGATAATGAAATATCAATTATTATAATAAAAGAGAGTGTGTTTATAATAGTCGTAATATTATTTGCTAATATAATTGTGGTATCAAAAGAAAAAATTGATTTGTGTAATGTTATTGATCGTCATAGGTAAAATTATGGATTAATAATAAATGGTTAAGATATATCCTTTCATCAGAAAATAAGAAAATAAAGAATGAAGAATTTTAAAATACATTTAAGATAAAAATAAAGATGAGATAACATATTAAATGAAAAATAGATAAGTTGATGAAATATGAAAAGACATTAACTCAATTTCAAAAAAGAAATGAAGAATAGAAAGTCATATTTCTCAACAAGAATGAAAGGCTAAAAAATAAATAATTAATGAGTAAACATTCTGAAGTCCTATTTGTGTGCTTAGTTTCTAGCAAGTAAAGAACGATAGAAAATAAATAAACTACCACTTAATTAACGACTTTTTATTATTTTGATTTTATTTTACCTTTTTTTTTTTGTTATATGATCTAAAATCATTTTGAACTAATAAATATATCTCAATGGAGAATTACACCCTCGCTCCATTATCACAAGTCACTAAATTCACTATTCAAGATGAATTGTATAAAGACAGTAAAATAGAAATACATAAAGCTACAGAACGATCAGGATTAAGACATAGACAAGTTCGTATTGTTGCAATTAAAATGATTAAAGTTGATGAAAATAAAATAGAAGAAAATAAAAGAAGAGAAGTTTATTCCAAATATATGGAAACCATTGATAATCCACATGTATTACAATATTTCAACTCATTTTATACTACAATTGTTTGTTCATTTTCTTATTTTATTACATAAGAATTTATTAAATATTAAATCACAACAGAGAGGGTCATTAGAATATTGGATTATTATGGAGTATTGTAGTTTTAAAAGTATTGATGAGTATTGGAAAAGTAATGCAATCATTCAGCAAGACCAGAATTTATTTTTTATTTCTGACATTGCAATAGGATTAGAATATATTTATGAAACATTAAATCATCAACACCTTCATTTATATCCATGTAATATTTTATTATCTCGAGATCCTGCTTCAATCTTCCCTAAAGTAAAGTTATCAAATTTCGGGTTATGTGATCAATTTGAACAGACAATCCCTAATGAGCTAGAATTATGTGATGTTGATTATGCTGCTCCAGAATATTTAAATTGGTACAGTCATTCTAAATCAGATGTATGGTCATTTGGAATGTTAATATTTAAATTATTAGTTGGTAGATTACCATTTGAGTTAATGCAAATGGATTCATTCAGTGCAATACCAGCACAAGTATTTATTGACGTTTCTTCATTTATACAAAATGAGATGGCATGCGATTTATTATCTAAAATGCTTCAATATGATCCAGATGAACGAATTTCAATGCAAGAAGTTCTTACTCATCCATTTATTCAAATGTGTAAGAATTATAAATATGGAACACAAGGTAAAAGAGAAAATTATAAACCCTTAAAACAATTAGATCATGGTCAATTTGGTCAAGTCTTTTTAGCAGAAAATACAGACCATACTCAATTTGCTATTAAAGAAATTTCACAAAGAATTGACTCATTAATACGTGAAGCTAGTTGTATGAGATTATGTAAACATCCTAATTTAGTAGAATATAAGGATTTTTTTGAATGGAATCATTCAATGATTGCTGAAATAAGAGGTGAACAAAGTCCAGAAGGGAAATATGTTTATTTAGTAATGGAATATTGTAATGCAGGGAATTTAGAAATATATATTAAAAATAAACCAACTCCATTATCAAATGAAGAAATTAGTTATTTTCTTGGAGAAATTTGTAGTGGATTATGGTATCTTCATTTTAATAAAAGATTAATTCATAGAGACCTTAAACCAGCTAATTTATTATTAAAGTCATCATCTTCAAAATACCCATTACTCAAAATTGCTGATTATGGATTTTCAAGAGGAATTGATGGAATGATGAAGTCAATGGTTGGTACTCCTTTATATGAAGCTCCTGAAATAAGAAAAAATCAACCTTATACTGCTAAAGCTGATTTATATAGTCTTGGTGTAATTTTATATTATATGGCTACTAAAGAATTTCCATTTACTGATATTCCTGATGTCTTTCAAAATGCAATGACAAATGAACTTCCTGCTGAATTTAGAGATGACATCATTATCAATGATCAACTAAAACACCTTATTCTTCATTTAATTACCCATCATGAAAAAGATCGTCTTTCTTGGAAAGAAGTATATAAACATCCTTATGTCATTCAATCTTTAAATCTTTCTAAAAGAATTAGATCAGCAAATGATGAAGTTAACAGTTTTTAAAATACAAGTTAGTTATGTTCTATTACAGAATGTAAGTTCATAAAAATAGAATATACCTCTAAATTTTACACAGAAAAGCTATAATTATAGTTTTATTTTACTAAATTAATAATATTTAATTATAGATTTTGAATATGACAAATTACAAGTTTAGA
>NW_001914993.1:0-8311 GCF_000208925.1 Entamoeba histolytica HM-1:IMSS
TTAAATGAATGAGTCAATTCAATATTTAATTAAAACCAAATTCATTTTTGTACTTCAAAATGAATAAATATTAAATTTAATAAAATAAATCACAGTCATAATGTGAAATTATTCACATTTTTAATTCACAACAAACCATTACTTTATAAGAATGTGTTTATTATTAGTTATATTCATCAGTATTAATTATTTATTATACAACGTATATAATTAATGTTACAAAAAAAGTATTAAAAATCAATAAAAACAGAATAAAAAACAATAAAAACAAACTGTTCTTAAATAAAATACATTAAATCCAAAATAATGTTTACTTAATGGTTGATAATTTCTAACTAATATATGAATTTAGTTAATTAAATGTATTTTCTTTCATTCAATATAGTTCAATTTAGAAATAAGAAGTTAAATAACATGATAGAATAATAATGCATTTGAGTCTCTAAAGGTTATAGATGAGTAACAAAGACAGCATAAAAATTAAAAATCGTTGATAATGGTTATTTTTATGGCTAACTGTTTTTTTAATGTGGATATAGCTCAATTAATAGAAAACAAAGAAATGTCATTCTAAAACGGTGTTTATGAAAAGTTAAGTAATAAAGAATTATTAATAACCAGAAGTTCAAGAAACAGAAGAAAAAAAGATATGTAATTATAATAGTTATATATAACAAAATAGTAAAAAGAAAAGAAAAAGAACTAAAAAAAGCAAAAAACTAGTAATTATAATGGGAAAGGTAATAAACATATTATCTCTTTGTATTACTTTGAGCCTTGCTTTTACAATGGAAATACCAACAAATGGATTTCGATGTGTTAGTGAAGAGGTTTTTGAAGGACAAGTAGTTCATGGAATATATGGAATTGTTGAAGGAACAAGTTTATCAGGAAGAACAATAGAATTTAAAGTTTTTGATGAAGAAGGAGAAGAGCTTTTAGTTAAAGCATTACAAGAAGGAGAGACAAAAAATAAATATGCACTTACACCAGATGATGATGGAAACATTGATTTTTGTTTTGTTGATACTGTGAATGATAAAAACGCTATAGAACCAGTTATAGTATCATTAGATATTAGTGTTGGATTTAACTCAAAAAATGCACCTAAATTTGCTGATAAAGAAAAGATTTCACATACTGAAGAATTGGTAGATGAAGCTCATAAATCTGCATTTTATATTATTGAATACTTACAAGAATGTCAAAAAATTGAATATCAAAGGAGAGACATCAATGAAGCTGCTAATGCATCTACTTTATGGTTCTCTATCATTATTATTGTTGTTGTTATTTTGTTGACTCTTTGGCAAGTAAGATCATTAAAAGCATTCTTCTTGAGAAGAAAATTAATTTAATTCAATTAAATAAAAAATACCCTTCATTAAAATTCTTTTTTATTTACAAGTTTCTAGAAAATGTTTGTTTGATTAATGGCTGTTGTTGTGTCAAATAATATTTGAATAACTTGATTAAATCCAATTCATAAAAAATTATTCTTCTTGTTAAACGTTCATACTTCTTTTATTAAACTTTTAATCTTCTATTAGAATAGAAACAAGTAATATTTGATTATTCAATTGTTTTGGTTATAGTCATTAATTCTTTAACCTTTAATTGTCCTTCTATTTTTATACAACAACAATCTTTTTTATTAATACTTCAAATAATAAATAAGGAAATGTTGTTGATGATAAAATATTTTATATAAAATAAATATAGACACAAACAACTCTTATTTAAAATTCATCTTGTATATTCTGAGAGTTATTTAAATTTAGTTATACTAAAAAAAAATTTTAACTTGATTTATGAGAATATTTCTTTTGAGACTTATTATTTTTTATTATTCAAATAATATATCATAAAAATCAATTTAATCAAATTGATTATTTAAATGTTTTTAATCTTTCTCTATTCTTTATCTTCTACTGTTGTTATTCTCTTTTCTTGATTTTTATATTAACAGATTTATCTTCTATGAGTTGTTTATTTTCTTTATTACTTTCTTCAACTTCCTTTTCAATTTATATCCCTTTTCATTCTAACATGTTTCGATTATGTGAATTCCATACACTCGGATCATGAACTCGAGGTAATAATTTATTTGGATAGTTGTTCATGATATTTCTTTGTGGTATATCATGAAGGTTTCTTAATGTTTCCTTAAGTAATAAATACAAAAAACAACTTCAAACTACTTTTAATTTCTTCATTCATTTGATCACCACATTAATCATTTGAATGTCCCTTTTATTTCATATTACTTTTCTATTTAGATTCTACTCTTGGAAATGGTCATCTCATCAGATGCTTTTCATTATTATCCTTTCACATTACTTTGTTTAATTTCCTAATTACATGTTTTGACTTCTTTTTATATTTCTTTATTCATCTCCTCTATCTGTTTGATAGTGTCTCTTATGATTCTCTTGCTTATTTCTTTCTATTTTATATTCCCTGTTTTGTACTTCTTCATTTCTACTTTCACTTCTTTTAATTACTAGCTTCTTCTTTCTTAATTAAGTCTTTCATCTCTTACTTTATACTTAATGTATTCATATATGTATTTTAATTTCTTGTTTGAAGTTCTGTTCTTTTTTTCTTTAAATATCTTCTTTCCTTTCTTATCAAATTTTATTTATAACAAAATTGTGTTTCTTGGGATTATTTCAGTCTTTTAATATTTTAAATTTGGTAAACAAAAATATGAAATGCCTACTACCAAAAATCTTTGAAAATTAGTTTGGTATATTCTAAAAATGACATAAATCAGTCAAATGAAATAATCTTGTATTATTATTTTGTATTTCCATTATAGCATCATCATTACTAACATTTAATATAATAAAATTATATCTAATTTATTCATTACTTGATTATTTTCTAAACCCAGATTTTAGTTTTATTATAAGTCTATTTAATTTATACTTTGTTTTATTCATTGTCAAAGAGTTATAAATGTTAATTATTGCTAATACTTATGAATTAAATTTTAATAATCATCTTATTTAATACAATAAAATATTATAAATAAAGTTATCTTCATTATTCAATTTAACTGGATAAAACACATATTATTAGAATATAATACATTATGTTTTAAATTATAAATACATTTTTACTATTATATTCAATATTCATTGAAGTATTAAACAATAAATTCAATGTTATTTACGGTGTTTTCAAAACAAAATCTTTTTAATTTCTTTAATAAAAAAGAAACAATTACTAATTTAACTGAAAAAACTTATGCAAAGACTGGAATAAAAATTTGTCTTGCTTCACCAGCATCACAAGAAGCAGCTTCAATTTGATAACTTGTAGTAGTTGTTGTAAGATGTCTATTTCCAGTCCATGTAGATCTTTCTTCTCCTTCACTCTTTGCTTGATAACAAAGATTATTATTAGAGAATGGGAGATAGAAATGTTTGCTATAACTTGGCCATTTGTTTCTATTATTGTATTCTGGATACCATTCAGTTTTGTATGGATGGACATAGACAAATCTTTGATTATTTGTTCCTGGATCTAATGGTGCTTTCTTCATCCAAATAATAAGAGTTGCTCCTTTATTAGCACCTCCTCTAATATCATGTACTCTTCTTGGAATTGAGAATGATGTATACATTTTATATGGTGCAAATTCAAAGAATTGAAGTTCATTTTCTTGTTTCAATGGTCTTAGTAAAATATTTTGTTCATAATTTCCTTGATAAAATCTGACTGATCTTTTATCATCAAACTCCATATCCATGACATATCTATCATCTCCTCGAATATCATCAGCATCAGTAAATGGTTTTTTAGTTTTGTAGTTATAATCAGAAGCAAAAATAACTCTACAACATGTTTTACACTTAGCACGAACATAATTTTCTTGGTTTGCACTAAAAACTCCACTCTCAGCATATTGTTGAACTTGATATTTACTGTAACTACTATCAAAAGCAACGTTAAAATTTGCATTGGTATTTTTTTTACCATAAGGGTAATTGTCAATTCCCTGACTTGAGTCAGCAGCGTTGACAAAAGCAACGCTTATCAATAAGAACAATATAAACATTAATAATATTTAAGATGAGTCAAGGGTTTAAGAATAAGAAGGAAAACTTTTTACAAGAACATCTTCTGTTTTGTATCTAATAATAGCCAATTTCCTTGAGTTTGTTTTTTATACGAGGATATAAACTATCCATTTTCTATATAAGCGAAAGTTATGGTTTTGCTGAAAAAAATTGGATGTTACTTCTTTTTATGAAAAGAATTTTTTTTTGCTTTTTTCTATTTCCAACTCAGTTTGTTTTTTTTTTTTTGAAAAATATCCATCGTTTAAACATAGAAATAGAAAACAATTTTATAAGTATTTATATTTTTAACTAATGTTATTCACTTCAATAAAATAGAACTGTTTTTAGTTTGTTATGAAGGTAATTATAGAAAAAAAACTTTTCGTTTCAACATTTTCATTCAACAGAAGTAAAAGTTTTTTAAAAAAAATAATAGAAAAACAAATAATAAATTTATCAATAAGTTGATTTTATGAATAATAAAAAAGTGATTAATTTAGTGAATTTCATATTTTCTATTTATAGCATACGTTTTTTTTTTCCAGCACATTCTGATAAGAAAGTTCTTCCTCTTAATATATTATCAAAGTTGTTTGTGTAAAACTTAAATCTTTTATAATTTTTATTATTATTCCATCGATTTTGCTGAAATCTACTTGTAATTTGAATGTCTTTTTTTTTCTTACAATTACATTGTTGATTAATTTATTGTTATTATCTTTCATTATAATGTTATTTCACTATGTTATTTTAATTTCACTTGTAATTCATTTATTTCTTTACCACCATATTTTCTTTTAATTGTATTACACTCATTTTTTCTATCTTTTCTTTTACTCCTGAGTTGGTTTTGTTTTTTATTATGGTATTTATTTCTATTATGATCATATTGCTTATTTCTATTATGATCATATTGCTTATTTCTATTGAAGTTATTATTAAAGTGTTTATGACGATGTTTATGATTGAAATGATTTGTATCGGGTACGAAAATTAGCAAAGAAAAAATGCATCTAAATAATTTACAAAAAAAAGAAAAAAGATGCAAAATAATTTGCATCCATAGAATATTCCATTTATTATATTTTGCTCCTAAAATAAAAAAATAAATAAAAAATATGATAAATACAGAATATATAAATATTTATGTTTATATTTTATAATCATTTATATTCATTTTGTATGAAATATTAATGAAATAAATGATTTGATGAATCATATTTATTTTTATTATTTTATTCTTTTATTTATATGTTATTTATCTATCGTATTTTTATATTTATTTCTCTGTTTATATTATTTATCTATCATCTTCTTATTATCTATATATTATTATATTATTATATTCTTCTTATTTTATTATTTTTATGTTTATATTCTTTAGATTTTCTTATTGTTATTCTTTTATATTTAGATATATTTGTTTATTTGTTTATTCATCTTTTATATTATTATCATTTTTATATTATTATCATTTATATCTATTTTCAATTTATATTAATATTAAATTTATCTTTTATACTTTTTATTTATTATTATATCATTTATTATCATTTCTTGTTTTATTTATCATTTATTCTTAATATTCTTTTGTTTTATATTCTATATCATATATTCATATCATTTTCATTTATATTTTATCACTTATTACATGTTATAATAATAACATAACACTTATGTTTAATTATATAATAAATATCATAATGAAGTTATACATATAAAAAGTAATTAATTAAGTATTAATAGAATTTTCATCTATTCTTCCTAGCTCAGGGGAGACTAATCCCATCCCTGAGCTTATTAAAAAAGAGTAATCTCTTTGTTAAACCTATTCTTTATGTTTTTCTTGCAAATTGAGGAAAGCACTTCTTTCTTTTATTTCTTCCTATTAAGGTTTTTCAAACTTCTTCTGCTTATTTCTTCTTTTTAAGCCTTTGTTTGTTTTCTGCCTTAATTTTAAGGAATTTCATTTTTCTTATTTTATGAATGGGAGAAGGAATCATTTTATTACTACTATATTACTTTGACTAATCTTCTTTTTAGTCTTACTTTGACTAATCTTCTTTTAGTCATACCCACACTTCAGTAGATTCTTATATTACATCCATGTAATATTCTACTGTATTCTCTTGCTGCACCCTTTGCAGCATTCCCTAATACATTCCTAATTCAAAAGCACCGTCATAACCAGACAATGACTTGGAGAGTCGAAGAATGAATTTGTACTAGGGTTTATGTGTGGTGTTTCAGACATGCCACCTTCGATCTGAATTAAATTATATTCATAAAATAAATAAATACAAAGAATTACAAGAGAAATTAAGAAATAATAGAGAATTAATATATGTAGAAATAATACCTGTAATATTATCAATAAATGGATTAATTCACAAAGAATCAGGAAGAAGAGTAAAATCACTGAAATTACAATTAAACTTTTCCAAAATCCTACGAACAATAATTATAAAAAATATGAAAGATTTAATGTTTTATATATTCAATTCTGGCAGCACATTAGAAGAAGAACAATTTAATGTGAGTGTATTAGAAATGAACTCTATTACACCAATAGAGCATATTGAAGAAACTGAAATAAACACTTCTCAATATTCATAAAATCTAATTATGGATATATCTAATAATTGTCCTTTTTTTGTGGTGTTTTTGTAATTCATCTTTTTATACAGGAAGTTTTTTAAAGGAAAAGTAAAAAATATTGTTATTTAAAACAATATATTTTTTGTATTAAATAACAAAAAAGAAAAGTTAGAAGAAAATTCAAAAGAAAGAAAAAGAGAAAAGAAAATTCAAAAGAAAGATTAAAAGAGTTTATTCATCAAAAAGAAAAGTTGATTGAAAAGTATTATTAAATTGTTTTTCATGAAAATCAATGATTTAAACAACACAAAACTGAAATTATTCAAATAATGATATTCTTCTTAAGTGTAGTTACTTTGGCTTTAGCAACTGAAGTCAATTTGATGATGCCACTTGATACAGTCAATTCCAATGGAGTTAATAATAAAGGACAACTTCAAAATGACTTAAATAAAATTAAATCAGGAGGAGTTGCTGGTGTTATGGCAGATGTTTGGTGGGGACTTGTAGAAACATCACCAAGAAATTACAATTGGAATGGATATAAAGAATTAGTTCAAATGGTTAAAAAAGCAGGATTAAAATTCCAAGCAGTTATGTCATTCCATAAATGTGGAGGAAATGTAGGAGATTCAGTAACAATTGAAATTCCCCAATGGGTAAGAAATGCAGGAGCAGCAAATGATGCGTTCTTTAAAGACAATGAAAATAATGTTAATAATGAATATATTTCATTTGCATATGATGATTCATCTATTTTTGAAGGAAGAACACCAATTGAAATTTATAAAGACTTTATGACATCATTTAAACAAAACTTCCAAAGTTATATTGATGATGGAACAATTAATGAAATTCAAGTTGGTATGGGACCATGTGGAGAAACTAGATATCCATCATATCCACTTTCAAGGTGGAGTTATTGTGGAGTAGGAGAGTTCCAATGTAATGATGGTAAGTCAAAAGAATTACTTAAAAAAGCAGCAACAGATAAAGGACATTCCGAATGGGGAAATGGATCACCATCAAATGCAGGAAATTATAATTCTAAACCACCCTCATCAACAGGATTCTTTGGAAATGGATTTGATAACTACCCAAGTGAATATGGACGATTCTTCCAAGAATGGTATTTTGACTTGTTATTAAGTCATACAGATAAAGTTCTTTCAGCAGCAAGAAATGTATTTGGAAATACACTTGCACTTGCAGGTAAAATATCAGGAGTTCATTGGTGGTATAATGACCAATCACATGCAGCTGAAATGACAGCTGGATATTACAACTCAAATGGAAATGATGCATACAAAACACTTTCTAATACATTCAAAAATAATAATGTTAGATTTGACTTTACCTGTCTTGAAATGAGTGGAACTGATGGAAATTGTGGGTCATCACCAGCTAATTTAGTTGATCAAGCATTTAATGCAGCAGGAACAGTTGGAATTGGCAAATGTGGAGAAAACGCACTTGAATTATGTGGATATGGAGGATGTAATACTAATGGATTTAATCAAATCATCAATAAATGTAAACAACATGGATTAACAGCATTCACATACTTGAGAATGACAAGAGGACTTCTTGATGATGGAAATGCATGGGGACAATTCACTAATTTTGTTAGTAGAATGAAATAA
>NW_001914993.1:8411-25786 GCF_000208925.1 Entamoeba histolytica HM-1:IMSS
TTTATATTATTATCATTTATATCTATTTTCATTTTATATTTATTCTCTTTTGTTTTATATTAATATTAATTTTATCTTTTATCTTTTGATTTTATTATTATATCATTTATTATCATTTCTCCTTTTATTTATCATTTATTCTTATTATTCTTTTGTTTTTTCTTTATTCTATATCATATATTCATATCATTTTCATTTATATTTTATCACTTATTACATGTTATAATAACATAACACTTATGATTGATTATATAATAAATATCATAATGAAATTATACATATAAATAATAAACATAAAAAAGAGTAAAATATTTTTCATCAATAAAATAATATTAATTACTTTGCATCATTAAATTAGACACTTTTATTTCATATTTCTAATTTTTACAATAAAATTACACTTTTAATTCTTCTTTTCTTCTTTTATTACATCTTTGTGATTTATTATTTTTATATTCTTCTTCTACTTTCTTTTTATTCTTTTATATATTTTTATTCTTTTTATATTATTTGTTTTTCGTTGTTGTTTATATTTGTTTCTTCTATTATTTATCAAATTTATATTCATTTATTCATTATCTTTTTATTTTGTTTTTATTAATTCTTGAGTATTGTATATTTCTTTATTATTTCATTTATATATTATCAAAATATATGTTTTATTGAATTTATGTTGAACAAAATATTGAATAATTCAATATTTTAAATGTTAAATATTCATTATTTATTCTGAAATGTTATGTATATGTTTATTATATTAAATGAATATGATGAATGAATATCAATATTATTGTTTATTTGATTTTAAAAAATAATAAATGAATATGAAATAATAAATGAAATAAAATAATGAAGACAATGAAATGATAATGAAATAGAATAATCTAATATTGAACAAATCAAATAAAGAATATATTGAATATATCATTAATGTTACTTTATTATTTATTATTTCAATTATTAAATATTAATAAATTATTATTCATGAATATTTAATTAATTGATTGATATTTTACAATTTCATTTTCATTTTATTTAATAAATGAAATATAAATAATAAATGAATGAATAATAATGTAATATATGAAATAATAAAAAGAAAAGAAAGATAAATAATAAAGAAATATGATGTATTTAATATATAATATAATTTATTATCAAATATAATAATAATATCAAATGATGATTTATTTTTATTTCAAAATATTTTGCATCAATAAAAATGTTGCTAAATATTTTGCATCATTAAATTTTGCATCATTAAATTTTGCACTTTTTTTATTTGTTTCAATAAAATTTGCATCCTTTATTTTTTTCTTTCTTTTCTTCTTTTATCATCTCTTTTGTTTTATTACACTTTATCTTCTTTCTTTTTATATTCTCTACTTTCTACTTTTATTCTTTCTTCATCTTTATCTACTTTTTACTTTCTTTTTATTCTTTTATATCATTCATTCTCTTCTTTTTCAATTATTTGCTTTTTTTCGTTGCCATTTTATCTACTCATTTTGACTCAAACCATCTTCTAAAGTGTCCACTTATTTGATGCCATTTCCATTTTTTGATGTATTTGTCAATAATTTCTTTATTTTTCAAATGAAATTAATCAAATTATATTTTAGAATAGTGTTTTACTATCATATAATTCTATTTTATCTCTTATCTTATATTTAACAATAGCTTGAGCAAATAATAAATAACTATTTCTTTTCTAAATTCTTCACTTCTTATAATATTTTTATCTTCTTAAACTATCACTTGTAATACAGTAAAATTGTTAAGAAGAAATTATACATACTCTTTTCCTTTTTAATGCTATGAGTCATAACAGAAGATAAAAATGTCTAGAAAATACCACAACAAAACCATAAGTTTTGCTTTTTGTTCAAAAAAAAAACACAACCAATAAATTAAATCGTACAAAAATTTGAAACGATTAAATAAAGAAGATATTCTTGGAAATACACTTAGATTTTAATGTTATAAAAATATAAAAAAATAGAAAGAACTAAAAAAGTTTAAAGAGAAAAAGAAATTCAAGATGGAAGGAATGAAACGTTTCTTGTTTGGAAATGTACCACCAAAAGGAACAGTACCATTTAACTCAAATCCTAAAAAGAAAAGTACTACCACAACACAAAAGAAAAATTATAAAACTGATATAAAAAAAATGAAAGATGAACTTCAAGAATTAAGAGAAATGCTTCAAAGTAAAGAGATTGAAGAACAAAGAGAAGCGTTAAGAAAAATTGTATTAGCAACAGCAGAAGGAAAAGATTGTTCATTTATGTTTATGGATGTTTTAAAAATTATTCAAACAAATGATGTTTCTTTAAAACAAATGATTTATCTTTATATTTCAGCTTATGCAAGTATTGATGAACAACAAGCAATACTTGGAGTTAATTCATTAATCATTGATAGTAAACATCATGATGCACATGTACGTGGTTTAGCCCTTAGGACTATGGGAAATATTAGACTTCAAATGACTGCTGAATATTTTGTTCAACCATTATTAAATGGGTTAGATGATAATGACCCATATGTACGTAGAAATGCAGTTCTTGGATTATTAAAACTTCTCCATATTCCAAACACTTCTATTGACCGTGAAGCAATAGAAAAGAAATTTGTATTACTACTTAATGATAGTGATAGTTGTGTTGTAGCAAATGTTATTAATGCCATAAATGAATTACCTGAAATGCTTTATTTATTAAAATCCCCTGAAACTATTAGTAGAATGATTGAATTAATAGATGGTGCTTCTGATTTTACTCAAGCTGTATTTATTAAGTGTTTTACTAACTATGTTCCATCATCTTCTCAAGAAGCTGAAAGAATTACACAAAAAGTATTTGATAAAGGTTCTGTTACTAATGAAGGTGTTGTTATAGATACATTAAAACTTGTATTAAGATATCAACCATTTTTAAACGCTTCAAAAGTAGAAGAATATTTTAGTATTTTAGCAAATATTATAATGAAAATGAATGCATCATTAACAAGTTCAAAACAATATGATGTTTTATATATCTTTTATAGAAATATTAAACATTTCCTTTTCACTCAAAGAAAACTTTTTGTGTCTCAACTATTTTGTTTTTATATTTCATATGAAGATCCAATTAATTTAAGAATAGAAAAATTAGAAATCCTTTTATCTTTGGCTGAAGAAACTAATGTTAAAGACCTCTTAGATGAATTAACTGAAGACTCTTTAGCCTCTCTTGATTTTGCTCCAAAGACATTAAAAGCTATTGCTACATTAGTTACTAAATTTCCTAGTTTGGCTTCTCAATGTGTTTCTTCTATTATTCGTATTTCTAATGAAGTGCCTCAATTGAGTGAGTCATGTCTAGTTGCTTTATCTGAGATTTTAATTCATACTGATGGAATGTATTTGAAAGCTCTTCCTTTGTTATTAAATAATATAGAAAATCTTGAAAATGTTGAAGCAAAATGTGCATTGATTTATCTTTGTGGAGAGTTTGTAACAAAAATTACAAATGCAAAAGAATTTATAGCTAAATGTATTGAGAGGTATACTGACGAATGTTTAGAAGTAAGACTAACTCTTTTAACTGCATGTGGAAAAATTTATTGTGAAGTTCCATTTACAGAAACTACTCAAAAAGTATTAGAAATAGCTATCAAATCTGTTGAATGTGATGAACGTGAACGTGCAGTATATATTTGGAGGATATTAAGTGGAGGTGAAAAATTAGTTAAAGGAAAGACAGTTGGAATGGAAAAAGTTCTTGAAAGAAGAGAAATGTTAATGAACATTGGAAGTATTTCTACTGTATTAGAAATACCTAAAAAAGATATAAAATCATACTCTGCACCTAAAAGAACAATTAAAAATATTGTTGGAGATAAAGAAAAACAACAAGAATTAGATGAAAAGAATAAAGAAATTTATGCACAATTAAAACAAAAAAGAAATCAAGGAAATCAAAAAATTTTGAGTGTAGAAAATGAACGTATTAATAGTTTGATTAGTGTGTCTAACAATGTACACCAATTTGATATTGATGGAATGATAATTAAAAAAGAAGGAAAATTATTTATGAAAATGAGAATTAAAAATACTTCTGGTGCTGTAATTAATGGACTATTTATGCAAATTAATAACAATTCATTTGGATTATCTTGTGGCACTTTTGATAAAACAACATTACAAGTAGATGAAATTTATTCAACTGACTTACCATTATATTTTAATGGAGTTTCTTTAGAAGGGAAATTGAATAATGTAATGCAACTAGGAATTTCACATTCAACAAAACAAGTTTCATTTTATACACTTATAATGCCAATATATTTAGCGTCTATTTCTGAAGGAGTGCCAACACAACCACGAGTATGTGCCGAGATTTATCATAAATTCCCATGTGACTCTACTTTAGTTCTTGTTTTTAATCATATTCAACCAGGAGAAAGTAAGAATGTATTAGTTGATTGTGGGTTTAAAGTAGTAGCAGAAAAAGTAGAAGGAACAGTTGCTAAACTAATAATGATTATCAAATTAATAAAAGACATAATTATTATGGCTGATATTGGTATTGATGCAATAAAGAAAACAATTACATTCCATATGAAATCATCAGATTTCTCTCAACTAAAGTTAATGGAACAATCATTAACTCCTTTATTCTAATTAACTTTTTTTTTTCTTATAAAAATGAATAATGTGTAATTAAATATCTCATTCATTTACCAACTTTCATTACTTGAAGAACATCTTCATCATCTAAACGATGGTCTTTACCAACTCTTTGAGGACTATGTTTAACAGAAGTTCCCCAAACTAATGCATATTTCATTTGAGTAGCAAGTTGTTTATGAATTTTAAAACTAACATTTTCCACAGTAGCTTTACGTGCTGGAAGAACAATAGGAGTCTTAAAATCAGGAAAAGCACCAGGAGCTTTTGTATAAACTCTAACCAGATTTAATTGCTCCCAAATCATTTCTTTTAATTTATCTAAACCAAGTCCTTGAGCCGCAGAAATACAACAAAAATATGGTAATGTTTGAAGTTTTTCCACTTCAGATGGTTCCATTGCATCAATTTTATTAATTACATAGATACAAGGAATATATTTACAATTATCTTCTATTACATCAATTAAATCTTGGACTGAAGAATCTGTGTCACAATAAACATCTGCATTTAATATTTTATATTCTTTTAATACTAATCTAACAATTTCTTGTGTTAATTCACTTTGTTTTGCTGTAGGTGTAAAACATACTCCTCCTGCAAGTTTTTTAACAATACGAATTCTTGGTGGTTCTTTATTTAATCGAATTCCAACACCTTCTAATTCATATTCAATTTTATCTTTTAATTCTAATGACTTAGTTCCATCTATCATTAAAAGAATACAATCAGAAGTTCTAGCAACTGAAATGACTTGTCTTCCTCTTCCTTTTCCATCTTTAGCTCCTTCAATAATTCCTGGAAGATCCAATAATTGAACTTGTGACCCTTTTAAATCCATTACTCCTGGAACACATGTTAATGTAGTAAATTCATATGCTGCTATCTTTGATTCTGTAGGTGTCATTGCTGTAAGTAATGTAGATTTTCCAACTGATGGAAATCCAACCATTCCTACTCTTGCATCTCCAAACTTTGCTACATCAAACCCTTCTCCTGCAACTTTTTTTTCTGGTGCAAGTAATTCCCTTTGATATTTTGCCATTTTTGCTCTCATCATACAAATATGATGCATTGTAGCTTTATTAACTTGTGTTCTCGACAATTCAAATTTGATATCATCAATCTTTTGTTGCAATGACATGATTTATTCTCTTCTTGTTTTTATATTATATAGTTCTTTTTATTACTTGTTTACTATTATTATTTTTTATATTTGAATATTGTTATATATATCAATATTATGGTATTTAAAACTAATCAAAAAATCAATGTAATGATAATAAATAAGATAACTTGATGAGATTAATTAATAATCTTGTAGAGTTAAACAAACAATTTTTATTAGACTTTATTTAAACGAAGACTAAAAGAAATTCAAAGAAACAAAAGTGAATTAAGAATTATGGTCTATAGTTGTAATCAACATCATGAGAACAAGCAGTCATATCACCATTATATTGTTTCATATAAGGAGAAGTCCATCCACCAAATGATTTGAAGTCAGAGAATGTTTTCTTACCATCATAATGTGGATACCAAATTGGCCAACTTCCAGCTCTGCTGAATTTGTAGTCTAAACCTACAATGTCTTCCCAGTTATAATAAGAAGCATAAATTCCAGATTTAATACCAATAGCAGCAGCTTCATTAGTAAGACTTTCAAAGAATTTTCTATTACTAGATTTAGAAGAAGACTAAGTTCCTTCAATATCGAACCATAATCTTTCGAACTTAAGTTTTTTAGAAGTGACTTGATTCCAGAATGATTTTACTTGTCCTGCAGGATCTCCACATGAATAACATGGATAGAAATAAGCATCAATGTTCTTTGCACTAAATCCAGCAGCAAGAGCATTTTCATTGATTGATTTAGCATTTGGGTCAAATGATCCAAGACTTCTCCAAGCTCTAAAGATAAAGAATGAATTAAATCCAAGATCTCTTAAACACTTAATTGATGCTGTTGAAATAGATTCAGCAATATCAACACCATAAGAAGCTGCATGTGCAGTAAGTACAATTGCGGCAAGGATAAATAACATTAATTTTAATAAGAACTTTTTTAGAGTATTTAAAGGAACAAAAAAAAAATTATTTAAAATAATATTTCATAGTTATTTTATTCTATTTCTTATTCTTTAATTCTATAAATAAAAATAATTATTTGAAAATTTAATTTATTTCAATTTTTCTTAGAAAATTTAGAATCATTTGGAAGATTTAATTTATATTATTTAAATCCTTAATTAAATGAATTTTCTCTAAGTTTTTATAAAGATTATTCATCTGAACTATAAATTATTTATTTTTTGTTTTAATTTTTAATTTGGATTGTTATTATTAAAAGGAGATAGTATATTTTTTTTAATTTAAAAATTAGTTTTATTCGGTATTTTCTTTTTTTTTTTAGTTTAAAATATTATTCATTTTATTTTTATTTTATTTCCAATTTTTCATATCAAGAAATAAAAGATAAATATTTTGTATTCAATAGTTTTGTATAACAGTGTTATTACTAATGGTTTATCCTTTCTTTTCATCAAAAAGTTCTTTTTCTTCAATAATGTAGGAGAAAATAGTAATAGAAAGACGTCACATTAGTTTTGTTGGTAATGTTATCGATGATTGAAAATTTGAATAACATAAATTCTTTAGTAAATCGCATGTTGCAGATTTAGATTATAAAACCTAAAAATAAAACTTAAATCATTATTTTAATAAATAGGATAAAAATGGATAAACTGTGGTATAAAAGGGTTTTATAACAAGTGATGGAAAAATTAGAAGATTTTAAGTTCATCAAAAGGAGAAAAAGAGCAAATAAAAAAACAAATTCAGGAATTTGACAGTGTTGGAAATAGAACTCAAATCAGAGAAGTCTAAATATGGTAAAAAGATTGGATAAGTAAAATTAGAAAAGAATAAATGATATTGAAGGGAATTGAAAGAAGAATTATTATTTTTGGAAAATACAGAACTATTTAACAGATAGATTTGCGATTATTCATTTCATCCTGTTAAGTAATGAGTTTATCAGTTTTTACTCCAGTTCCTATAGAAAGTTTTGTTATTACTCCAAAAATTGCTAGTCAATCTGAAGAAGATTTGAATGAAAAAATATGTTATTCTCGTTTTGTTTCATATCAATGGAATGATGAAATTACTATTTTTGTGATGTTGAAATATAAAAAATGGCAGTTATCACAAAGAAAATATAAGACATTAAATGAATTTTTAAAAGAATGTTCTGAATGTCTTACAACAAATTTTCATTTTAAAAAATCACCAACACAAATAAGAGATAAAATTAATAATACCAAATCATCATATGCTAATATTATTAAAAAATCATCTGCTCAATTCTCTAAAGAAAAAAATTTACCATTAACAAAAAAATTATTTGATTTTATGAATATTTATTTTAATGGTAAATATGTTATTTCAATTGACACATTAGAAGAACAAATTTCTTTATTAATGAGAAAATTTATGAGTCATGTTAATACCTCTTCTCAACTAAAAAATGCTATTTTAAAAATGAAAACTTATCATTAAAAGAAATAAGTTTTTTTTTTATTTATCAGTCTCATCACATTGTACATTACTTATTATTTAATTGAATATCTTTTTTTTTATTAAAATAATTAAAATTACATTTTATTTATAAATAAAAAACTTTAATAACAATAAAAAGTTATTTATTCAACCCTTAAAATTAATTTAGTGGATATTCATATTCTTTTTGATGTTTTGGATTTTTCATTCTTATCATTGCATTGCTTTGTTTAGATGAATCAAAATATTGTAAAAAATTAACACGATAATCAAAGATTTCATTTCTAAATTCTTCACATTTAATTTCTTGTTCTTTACTTAGTTTGAAGTCTTTCATTGCATTTATTTTATCAATGGTTCTATCAAATTTAACAATATAAATTCCTTTTTCTTTAGGATGATAATACTTTGGTATAGAATATAACATTTTGTAATTTTTAAATCCTTCAAAATTCATTATAAAATCATGAAGTCTATAATCAAATGGGACATTATAATAACATAATGTTTGTGTTTTAACAATTGGTAATGAATTATAAAATGAATATAATTCAACTGCAAAAGAGTCAATAATTTGTTTAATTTGTTTTGTTGTAATATCATTTTCTAAATTAAATTGATCAAATCCAGAAACAATTTCAATAGGATTTGATTTTTTTCTTCTTGGTAATGATTTTCCATGAGCAATATCAATTGATTTATCATTGTAATTAAAAGTAATGAAATATTCTAGAAAATGATGATCTAATTCAATAGTTTTAGTATTTTTTAATTTTTTAGTGAATAATTCAAGACATTGAGGACATACTACCCATCTTATTTGAGGATTTACATTACAAAATTTATAAGCAAAACTTGAATTTTCAGGATGAATACATTTCTTTTCCATTGGAGATAATATCATTTCTTCATGAAATAGAAAGTGTAAAACAAGATAAAAACTTAATTCCATATGATTGTTTAATTCAGTTGTTTCTAAAATTTCAACTAAATTTGATCGAAGAATTTCAATTCTTGGATCTGTTGTTGAAATTGATTGGTAAAATTCCCATAAAATACATTGTGTCTCATTAGGTCCATAAAAGTTTATTGTAAGTTGTCCTTTAGAAATTGTTAATGACTTTTTTGTTTTAGAGATTTTCCATTCATCAAAAACATCTGATAAGATTTGTAATGTTGATTGAAAGTCATTTGAATTGATAGAAATGTCTACAGTAGTATTGATTGATGTTTTATAACAATTCATTACAAATAAATCACTTATAAATTCTTTTAATTCTTGAATAATTTTCGGTAGAATGGCAATTGAAATTGATTGATTAAATGATTTATTTGGCATTTCATAAGGAATCACGTAATGTGGTTGTTTTAAATTTGAATGACATAATATTTGATGAAGAAGTAATTTAGATGGTGGAACACTTCCACAACATTCTTTAAGGGAAGTATCTATTTTAAGTATAGGACTATACATTAACAATAATAAATAATGAAGTATTAAGTTCAGAAATAAAAGATTTTTTGAAAATTTGATAAGATTCAACTTTTTGTTTCTTTTTTCTAAAATGTTTTTTTTTTGTGTTTTTGTTTTTTATTACAAGATGAATAAAAAACAATTTATTCTAACATGTCTATGTTGAGATGTATTGGGTATAATATTGGGTCATATTTTTATAATAGTGTGTCTTCTAAAAGACTAATTAAATTACAACCATTTACACAAAAAAATGTTGTTCATATACTTGGAAATTGTTATTATCCTGAAACTAATGAAAATTTAAATCATTTGACTTTCAACGATGCAAATATTAAAATTCATGATTTAATTGTAGCAACATACAGACAAAAATATTCATATTTAGGAAACACTTATCTTTCTTCTGATGCAGGATGGGGGTGTGCTATTCGAGCAACACAAATGATGATAGTAAATGCATTAGTCATTTTTAAAGATCAAATGCAACAAATAGTTGATTATAATTCGTTTGAACATCAACAAAATAAATCACAAGCAAAAGAACTTATTTATGATAGAATCTCTTCATTATTATCAATTCATAATATCTACATTCAACAAGTCATTAAAACACATAATCCAAAAGGAACTAATTTTTTACCACCATCTGTATGTTGTATAGCTATTTCGTTTGTTATTAATTTGAAGATACTGCAATATTAATTTTCATTAATAACCAAAGTCAATTCTAAATGCATTATAGATCACTTTTACAAGAATGGGATAAAAAGCCATTTAATTGTATCACTTGTTTAAACCATATCCCAAGTTGTTCATGTCCAACACTTTATTTAATTCCTCGAATTATCACATTCACTGAACATCAACTAATTTTAGACTCATTAGCTCTTTCTCAAAGTCGAGGATTTGTTGGTGGTATTGGAGAATCAGCAATTTTTGTTTTTGGATGTCAAGGAACAACATTATTTTTTTTAGACCCTCATTATGTACAAAATGCAGGAGACTTTGGGTATTTTAATCCACCAACATACCAAATAGACATTTCTTTGATTAGTTCATCTGTTGTTTTTGCTTTTATGTGTTATGAAGAAAATGAATGTGAACAACTTCGAACCATCTTTGGTATGGGGAAAGTACCTATTGTTGCAAGAGAATTTACATCAACAAAAGAAATTGATGGTGTTGAAGTCTTAGACTTTTAAAGTAATCAACGTTCATTGTTTATTTAAGTTATTTTCGTTTTGTTTCATCTGAGGAATGAGTTGAAGAAAATTTGAAAGACATGACTCTTATAAGGCAAGTAAAAAATGTCTAATTACTGTTTATTAGCTTTTCAACTCTCAAAGAATCTTATTGTTATAAAATTTCTTTTATGACTCTGAAAAAAGAAAATTAAACTCAAATCAACTCATTTACAGATGAAACATTTGTTTAGAAACAAACAAATTAATGAAAATTCTTTTTATTCATCACTTAATATCAAATCACCAACACTTCAACAAAGAAAAGGATTAGAAATTGTCTATTTAATGAACATAGTTCCTTATTTGGAAAATATTTCAACTTTATTAACATTTATTTTTGTTAGTAGAAAATGTTTTCATTCTGTAAAACGACTAAAGATTAATCCATTCTACTCCTGCAAGTTAAATAATACAAAAGAACGTATCAAATCATTAAAAAAAGAGATTCAATATTTTGTTGGGATAGAAACATTTCTTTGTGATTCAGAAATGATTGAGAAATTAACAACTGAACAAATAGATAAAATAAAAAGATTTAATCTTTATGGAAAAGTCATTTATACTGCACCAAACTTAATCCAAATAGCATCAAAAATCACTTATTTTTCATTTTATGTTGATCTTGATGTACAAATACCTATTCAAAAAATGGTTAATTTAAAAAAATTATTAATTGATATGAATGGAAATACTGAAATGGTATTTTTTACAGAATATATTATAGAAATATTTGCTCAACTTCAATCTTTTCAATTTTTTCATTCATTAGTTATAGAATGTAATGGTATTGAACTTAAGAAAATAATTTCAATTCTTAATAAATTTGAATGGAATAAAATTAGAGTTATTATTAAATGTTTTGATCTTAGAGAAGAACATATTACTTGGTTAAATGAATTAAAAATTAATAATCGTATTATTTCTTGTTATTCAAATGAATTAAAAAGTTCATTTGTTAAATTACTTGTTCTTCCTTTATATGATGCTTCTAATACTTTAACAATTTCTAATGATGTTCTTCAATATCGTAAATTAATATCTATCCTTAATTTGTATTGGCTTGTACGTTTAGACTGTTTTGAAATTTCTTCTCTTCAATGTCCTGCTTGTCGTGTAGATTTATCAATTGCAAATTCTTTGCAAGAATTTAATTTAACAAATACTCATTACTTACAACCTTCTTGTTTCATATTACCTACTTCACTTAAAACAATTACTTTCACTAATTGTTCTAATATTACTCTTCCAAATTTGGCTTCTATTCATTTGTCTAGTTTTTCTATTAGAAATTGTTCTACTGTTCAGTCTTTGTTCCTCCCTTCTACTCTCACCTTTTTGGAAATTAGAAACACTCCGCTCAAAGCTTCATTGAATTTGGAATTAATCCAATTGAAACAATTGTCGATTGTCCAATGTTCTTCATTAGAGTCAATTATTGTTCCTTTGTCAATTCAAACTATCTGTGTTTATTGGTGTGACTCATTAACTACTATTGAAAAAATCTTTCAAACTACTGTTAATAAATTAGATCTCTTTCATTGTATGAGATTGAAACCCCTTGCACTACCAATAACAGTCTCACAACTATATATTTCGTTTTGTCAAAATAGTCTTATCAACAATATAACTCAACTGACAAACTTAACATCTCCATTGTATTAATACTTATTTCATTTATTTTCATTAAATATTATCATTTAAGACTATCATTCTATCACTTTAATACTACAAATAAGTTATATTTTTCATATACAATCTCTTTGGTTTAACTCTTCCTTTGTGCTATATCATGAATTTTTCTTATTGTTATAAAAATGATTAGAATCTTACACAACACCCCCAAAACCTTGAGAATTTCCTAACAAAAACTAGAAATAATTATTACATAAAAATACTCATCAAATAATGTTAATGTGTTTAATAAATACTATTGTCACATTACCTATTTGGAGATTAAATACTTATTCATCTTTCTTTTTATTCTTTATTCTCTTCTTTTCAAATCTGAGTTGATAATGGATTAACAAGACATGATCTTAACTCAATAAACCATTTTAAAGTACCTTCTAAATATGTATTTTATTACTGATTTGTTCATTTTGTCATTTGAAAATATTACTTGTAATTGATTGCAAAGTGGTCAAGATGCTTTGATACAATTTAAGAAGATTCATTACATCAGAGTATTGATAAAAGTTCTACCTTAGCACATTAAAACAAAACCAGCGTCTATGAAGTTAGACTAATAAATTTAAAACAAAACATCTATACCATTATTTAAATCATTGAAAAACAAAACACTTTAGAAGTATTAGAAAATGTTACATTACCTCAATGAAATTATATCCTTATTTGTTCAATGACACTGAAAGATACCCCCCAACTAAAACCTCCTACTGGAATTACTAAAATAACTGAGTTGAAAGTACTTATGTATTAATAATGTTAATAAACATAAATTTATTCGTACTAAAACAATAAAGAATATTATAGTAATGGTAAAGTTATATAAACAATACTAATACCTTATAAAATAGTACAATAAAAGAATATTGACTAGTAACTTTTAATTGATTTTTATTAAAAATAAATGAGGAATTCTCCCATTTTATTTGTCTTTACTATTATTAATTAAAACAAAACACAATTTCTTTATAATAATTAATGACAATGTTATATTAATTGATGTTTCTGAATTTCATACATCATTTCTTCAAAATAAACAACACCCTTTCTCCTTTTTAGGTTTTTCTATTGTCCAGATTTCTTCTTCTATAGAATATTTATATTCAACTACATTTCTTGTTATTATATCAAAGATTTGATTAATGTTTTCATTTGTTTTAGCACTGCATTCAAGAAATGGACATTTGACACTATCTGCATATTCTATACCGTCTTCTTTCGTTACCTGTCTTTCATTTTCTAAGTCACATTTATTTCCAACTATAATAATTGGAATTACTTCATTCTCATCTTTGTCTTTAACTCGATAAATCTCTTCATAAATTCCTTTCATTTCTTCAAATGATTCTTTTGATGTAATAGAATATATTAATATAAACCCATCGCTCTGCTTTATGTATAAGTCTCTCAATATAGAAAACTCATCTCCACTACACGGATCAGCAACATCTATTATAATAGAAATATCATCAACTTTCATTACCGTTCGATACTCATCTTCAATACCTGGGTCATACATTTTAAAAAAATGTCCAGAGAAGAATCGGATTAAGATTGAAGTTTTACCAGAATCAATTTTTCCTAATGCAACCAATTTATATGGATTACCACTAACACTCATTTGAAACTAACTCTTTTATTAGTTTTTTATAAATCGTTTTTATAACTATGTGAATTAATTTGAATTTTTGAATATTCTTTAAAGTATTTAACACATTTATTTCATATCTTTATTCTTATATCTTCATGTTTGTTTTAACTTTTTATTCGTTTGATTACTTTATTTTTATGCTGAAAGTATTTAGTTGTTATGTGGTGTTATGTTAATTTATAATGTCTTTTGTTCTTTTAAAACTTCACTCTTTTTGTCGTTTAATCATTTCATTGATTTTTAATTTTTTCTATTCATTTCTCATAATAAAAACATTAATATATATTAATTAATGAGTCAATTCAACACTTTATTCCATTTGAGCAATGAAATTCTTTTGTAAAGAAGACGTATAAAGAACAACATCAACGCTTTTTAATTCCTTTGTAGATTCATTCTCTAGAATATATCCTTCCATAACAAGTGAATTTCTTTTTAAACTTTCAGTTGGATTGATATATACCACAAAACTACTTCCAATGTTCTCTTTAACTTTACTCAAATATTCTAATTGTTGCTCAGTTAAATCTTTGCTTCCTCCACAGACATACATCCCAACACAATAACAATTCTGTCCAAATACGTCTTTTGTTATTTTTAATTTTCCTTCTCCAGACTTTGGGGTACTTCCAGTTATTTCAACAATTGATTCATCATTAACAACTCCATACATTCTTCCACCACAATGTGTTTGATTATTAAATGAAGAGTGTGTATTTCTGAAGTGTTTAAGAATATTTAAAACAACGCATTGTTCAATTCTGATTGACATTTTGTTTTTGTCAAGGGTTTTTGAGATTTTTATTTTATAACAAATTTATTATTTACTTATTATCAATTTTACTATTTCTTTCTGTCTTTTGAGAAGTGATATGAGAAATTATCAATAATAATGAAAAGAATGCAATTAAATTATGTGTCTTTATTACCAATGAAATAAACAACAACCATAAAAACAACTAGTAGAACCATTAATCCAAACAAAATTAAAAGAGTACTTCCAGAGATTTTGTTCTTCTTTCCTAATGTTTGAATAAAATTCTTTCCAATAGAAGACATTTCTTTTTTCTTATTTCCATGGTCATCTTCATCGCTACTCACATCAAATTCTATAGTTGGTGCAACCTCATTATTTTCACTACCTTCTGTCTTTTCATCTTTACGTTTTAAACTAGTAATTTCTTGTTGGACATATTCAACATTATCTTGTTCTTCTTTTTCTTGTGGTGGTTGTTCTACTTCCTTTGGAGTTTCATTCAGTAAAACTGCTGCAGTCATATCTATTTCTTCTTCATGTTTAGGAGGGTTTAATTCAAGAAATGGTTGAAGATAAGACTTACCAGCAAATGTAGAGATTAATTGGTCTTTGATTTGATTTGGAATGTCTTGTTGTGTGAAAATTGGTTGATTGCATTTAGGACATTTAACCTCTTCTATTGATTGATCGAATAAAGAAATTAAGCAGTCTTTGTGAAACACACAAAAACAAGGTAAACGTACAGTTTCTTTTGATGCTAATTCAGTACTGCAAATTATACAATTATTCACTTCCTCACGATTTTCTTCTACATATTCCCGATATTTACAAACAGTACAGTTGATATGGTTTTTGAATATACATTCAATGCAAATGTGTTTTTTGTGATGGACACAATACAAATCAGTTGGTTTTTTACATTCAAAACAAATTCCCATTTATGTTTTGTTCAACAAAATTTAATTTAAAGTTTTATTTTTTTTTATTTTGAAAATTCTTTTTTTTTTATTTTTAAAGAGAATTTACAGCAAATGAGGAATAAAAACAAAAAAATTCAAATGATATTAATTTTAGTAAATATCATTTGAATTTACTTCAATAAACCATGACTTTCCTTAATCTTGGAAAGAAACAATAAAAGAAAAGATAAGTATTTAGATTATTTTCAAAATATCGTTATCTTATTTTTAAAATTAATTTAGCTAATATACATAAACAAAGAAAGTCATTAGACAACACCCACTTTTCATTTTTATCTTAATTTAACTTTTGTCATTCATATATTAAACAACACCCTTTCTCCTTTTTAGGTTTTTCTATTGTCCAGATTTCTTCTTCTGTAGAATATTTATATTCAACTACATTTCTTGTTATTATATCAAAGATTTGATTAATGTTTTCATTTGTTTTAGCACTGCATTCAAGAAATGCACATTTGACACTATTTGCATATTCTATACCGTCTTCTTTCGTTACCTGTCTTTCATTTTCTAAGTCACATTTATTTCCAACTATAATAATTGGAATTACTTCATTCTCATCTTTGTCTTTAACTCGATAAATTTCTTTATAAATTCCTTTCATTTCTTCAAATGACGTAAGTGATGTAATAGAATATATTATTATAAATCCATCTCCTGTTCTTATATTGAACGCTCTTCATGAATCATAACTAGTTGTGTCTACAATGTCAAATATTTGTAATTTTATTGTCTCATCTTCTATCTGAAGTTCTTTTGTAAAAGTATCATCTAAAGTGGGTTCATATCTTTCAACAAATTTGTCTAAGACAAATCTAAGTATAATAGATGATCTACCTACTTCAAAATAACTTCCAAAAACAACCAGTTTACAGGTTTGTTGGTTCAAGGACATTCAAAGTTTCTTTAATAATTAATTTTTTAGTATTTTAATTTTAAAAAAAAGATGAAGTATAAAACGAATATTTATGTTATTGACTTCACTTAATCAAAAAAAAAAAGAAGTTCAAATATTCTGCAATAATTAATGAAACATTTCACGTTTTATTTTCTTCCTTTTCTTGTCAATAAAATATAAATGAAAAAGTAAACGAAAAAGAAAATTCATTTCATATTCAAGAAGTGACTCTCAGCTTCTTTCTTTTTATCTCTTATAAATAACACTAACATTATGATACCTAAAATGATTAATGCAATAGTCATACTAATAGCAATCCAGAACATTAAATTTAAGTCTAAGAAATACAATTCTATTGACCATTTTGATGATTTTAGTGGTGGATGTGGAATAACTACTAATTGAGAATTTGGAATAATGGATTGGAATTGTTGATGAATGACAGACACGTT
>NW_001914993.1:25886-31329 GCF_000208925.1 Entamoeba histolytica HM-1:IMSS
GAATAAACGAAATACACTGTATTAATTCTTGTTTGTGTTGTGTCTTGTATGTCAACACTAACTTGTTTTTTTTGTAAATGACATATAGTGTGCTTCGTGAAAATGAAGGTCATTTAGTATTGAAACTTGGTCAAACTACACTCTCTTAATAATTAAATAAATTATTTATTTTAACCAATTGTAATGAATGATTTATGCCATAATTACTCACATGTATTATTCAACAAAAGCTATATTTTGTATTAAATAAATAAATATTACATTGAATAGTATATAGATAAACAACTAACTTAAAAAAACTTCATTTCTTCAAAATAAACAACACCCTTTCTCCTTTTTAGGTTTTTCTATTGTCCAGATTTCTTCTTCTATAGAATATTTATATTCAACTACATTTCTTGTTATTATATCAAAGATTTGATTAATGTTTTCATTTGTTTTAGCACTGCATTCAAGAAATGGACATTTGACACTATCTGCATATTCTATACCGTCTTCTTTCGTTACCTGTCTTTCATTTTCTAAGTCACATTTATTTCCAACTATAATAATTGGAATTACTTCATTCTCATCTTTGTCTTTAACTCGATAAATCTCTTCATAAATTCCTTTCATTTCTTCAAATGATTCTTTTGATGTAATAGAATATATTAATATAAACCCATCGCTCTGCTTTATGTATAAGTCTCTCAATATAGAAAACTCATCTCCACTACACGGATCAGCAACATCTATTATAATAGAAATATCATCAACTTTCATTACCGTTCGATACTCATCTTCAATACCTGGGTCATACATTTTAAAAAAATGTCCAGAGAAGAATCGGATTAAGATTGAAGTTTTACCAGAATTAATTTTTCCTAATGCAACCAATTTATATGGATTACCACTAACACTCATTTGAAACTAACTCTTTTATTAGTTTTTTATAAATCGTTTTTATAACTATGTGAATTAATTTGAATTTTTGAATATTCTTTAAAGTATTTAACACCATTACTTCATATCTTTTTATTCGTTTGATTATTTTATTTTTTATTCAAAAAAAAAAATGTTTTAGTTATTGTTTTTAATAATGTACTTCCAATTTCATATTCTTTTTATTGTAATTAACACACTGAGTTTTTTTGCTTCACTTTATTTTTGTTGTGTTATTTTTTAAAATTGGATTTAGTTCTAATACCATCTCATCAACTACAGTAATGTTTGATGGGAATAGCTATCTAACAAACCAATGGAACTAAAAGACAGTGATGTTATATGTTTTATTAAGACTAAGCAATGTAATTATTGAAGTGATAGTCTTTTTAATTTTAAAAAACTTCCTCAAAAAACATAAGCCAATTTATACTTCTTTTACTCCTTTTCATTATAATTCCTATTTTTGGGGGATATTCATAACTTGGATTATTAAAAAAGCTTTATTTTAATACGCCATGCCTTCCACCCTCTTTGCTTACAGCGTCATTTCTCATATTCTTGATATTCTTTAGACTTGTGTCATCTATAAAATACTCAATTTGTTATTAAATGTTCAATGAAGAATTAATTACAACAAATCACATTCTGATAACATACTAAATATCCAACAAACTATATTTTCTTCTAAATCACTAGAATAAATAACAATATTCCTATTTCAAAGATAGACTTGCATCTAATGAAATGACAAGAATCTACACCTTTTCAAATTCGTCATTTGACTGAGAAAGAATAAAGATATGTGATAAAACCAATACATTAAAACATAAAACCATTATTTTTGACAAAAGTGTTATTTATAAATCAGTTATTTTTATTATTTAAAAAGAACCAAATTTTCTATTCTATTAACTTCTATGAGTCAATTATAACTACAATACGTGTTTTCAAAGGAATAAACAACAATTCAAATGTCTTAAAATAAACAACAACCCAATAACGTTTTCAATCTCGTTGTGTGTTATACTACTTATTTATTATCTTCTTTTCTAAAACTCTTCAAAAATAATCCAAATCCAATGAGAAAACACTAATTTCAATATTTTAAACAAAGAAAGGAAAGTTCAGGTAAAAAGAGTTTGTTATAAATAAAATTAGATTCAACACCAACAACAATATTTTCTGTGCTTTTTCAATAAGATAAAGAAAAGTACAGAAATAACCTGAAAAAACACGTCAAATGAAATTTACAAAGGGGGGTTGAAAGACTTAAAGCAAATTCCTAAAAATACAATACTTAACATTAACTTTTTATTATTTCTTAATAAAAAAAAAATACTTACCAACTTCATTCATCTTATCATGCAAACCACACAACCTCCTAACACTGAAAAATATGGAATGATGAGAAAATCTCTCAATAGACAACGTCATTACTTTGATTCAGCTGAATGGAGCATTAGAAATAGTTTATCTCCTGAAGCTAAATCTATCAACAAAGAAGAATTTCCAGTTGAGTCACTTCAACCATATGATATTGTTATGTTAACACAGTCTAAGAAAGAACAAACGTCCAGTCCATTTTCAAAGTCTCAGAAGTGTGTACATAATTGAATAGAATTCTGGTGTATGTATTAAAAAAGAGGGTTTGATATAATAAAGAGAAATACAATTATTCATTCTTTTTTATGTGGTGAAGAAATTTAATTTCCTCTCATTAATATTTAATTAATTATTCTTCTTCTTATTCCTTTTTTTTGTAGTGAGAATATAAAAATGATTTTAAACCCAAAAATGACAATACATACTTTTCAATAGAGAATAAATGAAGCTGATTGACTAATACTTTGACTTTCAATTCCATTTGTTAAATTACTCATCACTGAATTATTTCCATCATTTCCAGAAATTACTTCATCAGCTCCACTTGACTCATTTTTTAATTGATCTTTTTCATTTAATGTATTTAAACATTCATTGAGATATCGAATCTCTTCATTGACATCTAATAATTAAATATTGACAATAACTCAATTAAAACAAATAAGAAGAACAAACCTTTAATTCGTTGTTTGATAACTGACATTTTATATAATACTCCTGATTTTTCATTAAAGTTGTTAATACTCAATTGATTAATTTCATTTACTATTTGTTTAAATCTCTTTGTCATTGGTTGACTTGAATTGAAATATATATCAATTAACTGTTGACTTTCTGGTGAAATATAATTTCTTATTTCATCAATAGACTTAGACAATTTTACAGTAAGTCCAACAGTTGGTACTTTCCATTGAATAACACAATCTTCTTTTTCTGTTTGAAGATTCTACATAATGTAAATTAAACTTAATCATTCATTTCTATCAAAATTAAACAAACTAATATTCTTTGTTTTAAATAGTCCATTTCTTGGTTAATATCTTTAAACTCTTTTTCTATTAATTGACTCCATTCAGTTTGTTTTGGATGAATATAATTATCAATAAACAGACTAATAACTTCCATCGTTTGTTTTTCTGTTGTTGATTTGCTTGGAACTAGTCGAATCTTTTCAAGAATAATTCCAATCATAAACACTTCAAATGCTCGACAATGTTGTAATGGATAATCATAAAATGTAATTTTGACAAGTTCATGAATGAAATATTTGAATGCTCTGTTTTAATAAGTATTAATATTATTGTTTGTTAGTCATTTAGACTTACAACACAAACCAAAACAAAGAACAAACGGTGTGTATTTTGATAAATCTGTAATCTCTTTGATAATAATACGAAGAAGTTTAATTAATTTCTTTATACTCTTTGTAATAGACTTATCATCATTCTAAACGTATTAATCAAATGTATTGGTAGGTAATATCATTAATAATAACAAACACTAAATTTATACTTTGACTTATGTACTTTTTGTGTAATAGAAAGTACAACATTTTCAAAAAATGTATCCATTTCTTTCATTGCAAACATTTGCATCATAATATCAAAACAAGAATTAGAATCAAATATTAACAATACTTCTTCAATGTTAGAAATAACTTCTCTTTTGACAATATACTCAATCAATTCAGCAAGTCTTTCATTTTCTACAAAATATGAAAATAGTAATTGTGAATTAGACATATTCGTTTCTACTCCCATTGAAATGTGTATCATTGTTTTGAATGTTGCTTCTGGTATATCATTCATTAAAGGAATAAGTAACTATGTGTTAATTTATCTATGCTTTTTCCAAGTTTAAAATGTTATATACATGACAGTCAACAACTAAAAAAAAACAAACAGAAGTCCACGCATTATTGTCATTGGCAAATCTAGTTCTTGGTGTAAGTTTTGATGAACAGGAATTAGACCTTGATAATCTGGAAATTCTTGGAGAGAGTCCGAGATAAGAGGTGTTACGTCTCAAAGAACTCATTTGATATTAATATTTGAGAGTTTTATTATAAAGAAAATATGAAAATAATAAATAATAAACAATAATAAAAAATACCAATTTCTTTAAATTATGTAATTGTTTAATGTCTATTAATTAATGTACTCCTTTGGATTATCCTTTCTTTCTTATATTCAAAACCTTTGATTTGTCTAGTTAGTTGATTGACTTATTGAAGGAGAATGAATCAAATAAAATTTCGTATGAACCAAAAAAAGAAAAACTTTAGAAAGTCAGATAAAAATGGTATTTGATAATTCAAAAGAATCAATTGTTTCTATTGGTTTGATGATAGTAGCATTTTTATTCATTTAAAAGAATAAGTGACTTATATGTTCTTTTTTAGTAAAACAAAGAATTTATTTTTGTTGGGATTTCATTGTTTTAGATGAAAGTTCTATTTTCATATGTTTATCCATTTCACTTAATGGTATTAAACGATGACAAAGAGGACATTCTTGTTTCACTTCTCCATATTGATTTCCTTTCTTTATTTTAGTTATTTCATCGTTATCATTTTGATTTTCTTCTTCTTTAGTTTCTTGTTTTATTTCTTCTTCAGTGTTTTGTTCCATTTCATCCAAGAATATATTTTGGTGTTCTGTCTCAATAAAGTCATTGAAGTCTATCGTTTCAACAACTACAAAGTCATTCCAATTGATAGAAAGATTTAACTCCTCCTCTCGCTTTTTATCTTCTTCGTTTTTCTTTTTTATTTCTTCAATCTCCTTTTCATAGTCTGCTCTCATCTTAGAGTATTTAATGAGAATTTGTGTATTTCCCATTGTTTTGTTTAGAAATTGAATGTACTGTTGTTTTGGATGAAGACATTGATTGTACGATTCACATAATTGAGCGAAATAAGGATAATTTGGATGGTTTTTGTGAAGAAATGCAAACGTAGGATTCTTCTGTTCTCGTTCAGCAAGGGTTTTTACAAAATTACTTCCATTTCTTGCCGTGTATTGAGCTGTCAGTTTAATAATTTCATCTTCTTCTTGAGTTATGTAAGGTCGATGAATTTCAAATCTGTTTTTTATTGGTCGTGGTGGCATCAACAAATAAGACTCAAATGTTATTT
>NW_001914993.1:31429-41638 GCF_000208925.1 Entamoeba histolytica HM-1:IMSS
CTGCCATTTCATCAGGAAGAATTTACATGTCTATTAAATAAGTTTATTCATTGTGTTATGTATAAAAAAAGGCAAACCTATACTCGTATTGATCATCCTTATATCTATCAGAGTAGTATGGATCTTTTGACATGATAAGAATGAATCAAAAAATAAAGAGATTTTCTAAATGAATGGTTCTGACGTTGTTCCACGTTTTTTTTTCTTCAGTTTCATTTGATTTTCTTATTTTAATCATTATTATCACAATGACTGCTATTCAAATGTATAACAAAGTCATCCCTTGTGGTAATTCTGTTGAATTTAAGGATATTGAAGATGGAGTGTCTCTCTTTATTAAAAACGTTTGGTGAAATGATTAGATAAGTGAAAGAAGAATTAAACACGTAGATTGCATTGTTCCCAACAAAAGAAGGTGATGGTTATGCTCAGTTATACATTTATGAAAATGAACAGAAAATAATGTTATACCGTTTGGACGAACAAACCATTCCAAATCAAGTTTGCACAATGACACTGATTGAAAAAGGAAAATCAAAAGAATTGTTTATTGAAGGAAAAGGTCAAGTTCAATTAACAGGGTATTTAGTTTAATTGAGTGGTTAGTGTCTGATTATGATGTTGCATAGTTCGTAGGATTGATAGAAATAGTCATATCAATAGAATTACTAAGCAAATAATCTTCCACTAGGTCAAATACCAAAACACACTCTTCTGTATGAGTGTCATTTTTGTGAAGTGGAATAAATAAAAAGAGTTTTTTCTTTTTTCAATATTTATTATTCTATGTTATATAAAACGAAAATGTTTTTTATTTAAAAATTTAATTAAATTGTTGGATATCTAATTTCACTTAGCTTTTTTTTTGTTTAAGTTGTTAATTACCAACCTGTACTTGTTATAGTGAGAGAAATTTTATTTTTATTTATGAGAGAAGAATAGGTAAAAATAATTATTCATAAATAATAATCCAAATAAACTATTTTTTAAGAAATAGAGTCTATTCCAACTTTAATTTAAGTTATTCTTTTAATATTTTATTATATATTGTGTCTTGTTTAAATACATCATACTTTATTAGATTTTTTTTGTAACTATAAATTATTTTTCAAATAAATTTCTTCATTGCTCATGTAATAAGATTATGTGTATTAGTACTGGATAGAATATATATATTTCTTGTGAAATCCATTTATTATAAAAGAAATTATCAAAAAAATGAATAGTCTATTTATATATATCATTATTTACGTTATATATAACATATGTTTTATAAAAAAAGAAATAAGAAAAACTAAAAAAAACAAATAACATGGAAAAACCAAAGAAGATATATCAAATTACAGAAACAAACCTTTGGATTCCTCAACGAGAACGAGTAGATGATTATACTAAACAAGAAATGAAAAAAGATACATTTTTTATGCAACCTAAAATTGAAGATATTTTTAATACACTTAAAGTTCCACCATCCTTAACTGATGAGAATTGGAAACGAACAAAAGTAGTAAAAGAATATCTCAATGGTCTTGGATTAACTTATGAAACAAAATTAACTCCTCATATATTTCGTTATAAAAAACAAGATGAACTTAAAGTTCTTGGTATTCTTTCTGAGAAAAAAGCACCTGAATATCAACCAATAGAATCATTATTAATACAATCCTCAACCAATATGTCATATGGCATCTATGAAGTAGTTTGTTTCTTTATTCAAGTCTTTTGATAAATAGTTTAATTAACTTTATGCAGGATAAAATAAAAAAATTTAAAATGAAAGGTATAGATGGAGGTTCTCTTGCTAATAGAAATGACGACATATTTATTTCAAAAAGGTCTATGAGATAATAAGAAGTAGTAAGCATTTAATAAATGTTGATTATATAATATTAACTGAATGTTTTCTGTGTGATTATTTAAAATTTGGTTAAGTCAAAATAAATCAAAAAGAGAGATGATTGGATTTATTTGTGATAAAGAATCGTTTTGTAATTTTATTTTTGAAAAGGTTGAAAAATAACATAATTTTTTTAAGTTATTATTTTATTTAGTTTTTATATTAATAATTTTCTAATAATTATATTATTATTCTTAGAATATTTGAATAATATTTTTTTAAACTACATACCATAAAGGAGCAAGTCTTTTTTATTTTGGGTGCATAACCTTTAAGCATTAAGAAAAAGGTAGTTATTTGGTAGTCTCATTTTGTCATCATACACTAAAGTGGTTGGGGTTTTCAGTGATAAAAGTCATTTACTTTTTCATTAAATTAAGTATAATAATATTTTATGAAATAATAAAATAAAGTTAAAAAAGAAAGTTCTTTTATTTGTTAGAAAGTATAATATATATAACATAAATATACTATCGTATGAAATTTTTTTGTTATTTTTGAAATACTAAAAAATAGAAAAAACAAAAAACTATAAAAGAGACAAAAACATTTCCAACAAGAGGGATGGATACTCATGTTCCAATATTTACTTTAAGTGATGTAATGAATGACTTGTGTGCGTTTGTTTATTGTTATTGATAAAAGTAATAAGTTAATTAAAATAGACGATTTGTTATCAATAATCCTGTAAATGAGTATAATGACTCTATAAGATTCTTATTTTTATTAGAACTTGCACACTGGTATTACATGGATAATTGGACAAAAAAGTTAAATTACCTTCCAATGATCACTGACTTTAAATTCTTTGTTGAGACTTGTTTGTGAAACTATACTTTTATAATAAAAAATACTATAATTATAATAAAATTAATAATGATGATTAAAAATACTAAAAATTAGTTGTACGTGAAGTAAAATGGAAAACATTTGACTTAAAGAATGTTGATATAGAAGTAGATAAATGGAAGACATATAAGTCAAGAATATCAGTAGTAGGAGCTTTATTATTGAATGAGAGCTTAACACATGTTATTCGTGTGAGAGCACCTTCTTCGTTACATTTTTCATTTCCACGTGGAAAAATGAATTTATTAGAAGATCCACGATTTAGTTGTGTTAGAGAGACAAAAGAAGAGACAGGAATTACAATTTCTATTGAACAATGTAAACAAGAGTATTCTTTTGTTATTGAAAGTCATAAAGGAGTTGCCAATCACTCTACAACATATTATGTTATTCCTGATATTCCAATGAATTCTGAATTTAAACCAATGTGTAAAGAAGAAATTGCAGAGGTAAAATGGGAATTAATTGATAAAATTGATGCTAAAGAAACTGAAAAAACTCGTCTAAAAGAAATTATTGAAAAAATAAAGAAGTCCAGATGAATTATGCAACATCTTCTTTACATTTGAGTAATTATTATTTTAATTGTCCTATTTACTTTATTGGAAAAGAATTAATTAGAAATAATTATTTAAACTTTTTATTTCTTTTCTTCTATTTCCACATATTTTATCTAAGAATATCTCTAAACTTATACAAATATTATTTCACTTGTATGCTTATCAATATTCTCTTTCGTTAATACTCTTTTTTAGTACTTTTCTCCTTTTTCTACCCTTCTTTACTATATTATTATTATTTTTTTTCTATTAACTTTAATTTTAGTATTTATTACTTTATTTATAGTTTATTTTATTACTTCTCTTTATATTATTTTAATTTATTATTCTTATTCTTTTTCATTATATTTGTTTTTCTTTCTTCTTCGGTATTTTCTTCTTGTTTTTTATTTTCTTTACATGGATTTTCATTCTTGAACAGTATTTGTTAATATTTACTTTATCTCATATTTCAATACCAAGGTATTTATAATGATTGTCATTAGTTACTCTTGGTAGTTCAGCTAATTCACCATTTATTTGACTATTAATATTAGTCATTATCCCACTTTTTTCTAAATTTATTTTTAATCCTATTGCATTAAATATTTCTTTAGTTAATTTGTGGGCTTTTTCCATTTCATCGAGGTTATTAGTTATTATCTTTAAATCGTCCATATATAATATGTGGTTTAACTGGATTTGTTTTTCTTCTCCATTTATTTTAATATTTAATTTGTTTATTTGTTTATCTAATTGTTTAGATAATATGTCAATAGATAATACAAATAAAAGTGGAGATAGGCTGTCACCTTGTATTATTCCTCTTTCTACATTAATCATACCCACACTTTCTTGATTATAATACAAATTAAGTTGTGTATTATTTAATATATATAATATACTATTAATTACTATAAATTGGATATTAAAATAAATCAAACATTGTTTAATCCATTGGTGATTAATACTATCATATGCTTTGGATATGTCATAATATGTTTCTAAACACTTCCATTTATTCTTTATTAATAATTGATTTATTATAGTGTTATATAATAATCCTTCTTTTGATGATATGTATATTTCTTACATCCAATTTGAGTTAATGAGAGTTGTTTTTCAATTTGATTTAACATCAATTGATTTTCTATTTTCATCTTTAATAATGATGTATATACTTTTAACAGACAATTGAAACAAGTTATTTGTCTGTAATTTTGATTGTCTAATTTATCTCCTTTCTTATATATCAATATTGTCATTCCTTGAATAAAATGAAGAGGTATTTCGTTAGGATTATTTAACCATTCATTAAATAATTTTAATAAATATTTCATTGGTTGTTCTAATTATTTAATCAAAAATCCTTTTATTTTATCATTTTCAAAATATTTTCAAATTATTAATGAATTTAATATCACAATCTAATTCATTTAGAGTGATTATGAACATTCTATTATTAATTTTATCTTCAATTAATATTTCATATAAATTAATATTTAGACAAATCTATATTAGTGTTAGTTTCATAGATTCCTTTCCAGAAATTAATAGTGGAGATATTATCTGGATATTCATCTTCTTTAGGCTTATTTAGATGTTGTCTTTTTCCATATTTCATCATTTTATAATTCCATCTTATTCTTTTCAAATTATTCTTTCTTATTTCTATTTCTATTCTTTTCATCTTTCGGAGGTATTTATAATAGTTTATTTGTTCATTTGTTTTTATTTTAATATGATATATATCATATTTCTTAATATGCAATATTCTTTTTATTTTCATATATTGTTTATTATTGAGTAAATCTTTTATTCTACATATTTTTGACTGTAATATTCTTTCTATACTTTTCTTTCCACTTCTTTCTTGTTTATTTTTATTAATTATGTTAATAGTGGAAGCTACAGATTTAATATAGTGATAATAATCATCTAATGTATTGATTAATATTTCATTTTTATTAATAATATTAATTATTTGATGTATTTTCTTCTTATTGTAATAATAGTTAATAAATTGTACATCTTCTTGTTCTTTCATTTCTTCTTCTTTAAATACTTTCATTACCTCTTCTTCTTCTATTTCTTCTTTCTCTTTCTTGTTCATTTTTGATACTATTTTCTTTTAATTCATTATCCTTCCATTGATGCTTTATTATTTCTTCTTCCATTATTTTATTTATTTCTCTTTTATTTTCATTCTTTATTTTAAATGTCTTCTTTATTATTTCTTTATATTCATTAATATCATTTACTTTAATTCCAAATTTATGTATTAATCTTTCTCTTATTTCTTCTTTTAGTTGACTCTTATTTTTCTTTCAAACAATTTCAAAACAAAACATTTATAGAGTGTTAAAATTTCTTCTTCTCTATCTGTTTGCTTCAATTTTTTTGGTTGTCTAATTCAAATGTGATGATCTTCTTATGCTGAATATCCATTTCTTCAATTGATTTCTGCGTTAACTTTCTTTTTTGGAAGATCATCTTCACACGATGATATTTCATCAGCTACTACCACATTGGGGAGAGGTCATTCACAATTTGTGTTTCAGATGAGTCTGTTATATTGTTATTTATCTCATCTTTCATCTTTTCTTCTTGTGTGTTTTTATTTTCTAATTTAGATAATTTATCTTTCATGAATAATAATTGTCGTGTTAAATTATTCACTTCAAACATTTTTCTCTCAGATTCAGCATGGAATTTGAATATTTTTTATCACATTCATGGTTTTTATACTTATATACTTCACATGTTTCTTCTTTAATACAATAATCTATTTTGTTAATTTATTAATGGTTTATTCTTTTATTTGTATTTCCTTTTCCATTTCTTCTTTCTCTTTCATATCATCCTCTATTATTTTTCTAATTCTTCTACTCTTTTCTTCTTTTCATTGTTTTTTTTTTCTCCTCTTCATCAATATTCTTCTTTAGTAAACTCTTTATCATCGTCTTCTTCACTTTCAATACTCATTACATAGTTATTATATATTTTATTGTCATTTATTTCAATTGGTTGTTTTGGTTATCTTCTTCCATAGTCATACTAATAGTTTCTTCTTCTTTTTCTATTTGTTTTTGTTTTTTCTCGTGCAAGAAAATACCATCTTCTCCATATTGTTGATGATGTATATTCTTTAACATTGATTTTCTTTATTTCTTCTACTTCTTGTGGTATAAATATTTTAATTTCTTCTTCAAAGAGTCTTTTCCAATATTCTTGGTTTTGTATTTCAATCATTTCTTTTCTTTGATTTTTGTTTTGTTTCTTATTTTGATATTGTTTATATCTTCTTTGTGTGTTATTATGGGATTTATTTCTATTATATTGATATTATTGTTTATTTCTATTGAAATAATTATTAAAGTGTTTATGACGATGATTATGAATGAAGTGATGAGTGAAATGATTTGTATCATCTATGTTGTGATAATTATTGTTATAATTATTATTGTAATGATTAGTGTGATTATTCATGTATTTCTGTCAATACAGATAATACCTATTTTCACTCATTCTTCTATCATTTATATTTCTTGGTTGATATGAATTTCTTCTTCTTTGATTATTTGTTTTTCTATATTTTTTGTGGTGTCTCATGTAATGCATCTTTTTGTTTGATGTTGTTGTAATAACAAATAAATGACAAACAAATAAAGAAAATAAATAAGAAAGAATGTTTTATTGTTGTATTTTCAAATTAATTGATAATTAATATTAATAAATTAATGAAATGAACATTAATGAGAATAATTCAATTTACATAAAATGAAATAAAAAGAATGATAAATAATTAATATTTCAATGAATAAAATACTGTTTAACATTAATATTTTATATATTAAGTATTTCATTTATTATTCATTCTATTGAAATTATTGTTTATATAAAATATAAACTATCATATTTTATATTAATTTATTGAAAATAAATTTAAATAAAAATTTATTTATTTTATTTAATGTTTTTAATTATTTCATCAAATTATATTGTAGAAATATAATCATATCGTCTTTCTAATGATGTTCCATAATTATACTCATTAATTATTATTTTAATTATTTCTTCTTTATGATGAATATTGATGACAAATTATTTTCTAGTTCTTTTTTTATCAACAAATTCAATATCTTCTTTTACAAACATAAATATTTTTGGTAATTTTGTTTTCTATTTATTTCTTTCACTTCTTTCTTGTTCTTCCTCTTGTTGATTTTTTTATGAAGAATAATTTATTTAGTTTTAGTTCTTTCAATTTCCAAATCACAATAATTAGTTTCTTCTATATATTTCATTCTTTTATTTCTTTTCTTTATTTCACTTATTTGATTTATTTGGTTATTCTTTTCTTGTTTAATGTTTTATTCTTTTCTATATTTTTCATCGTTAATGCTATGATAAGCATTATCTCTTTTTCAACTTCTTCATTATTCGGTGTTAATATTTTTCCTTGTCAATATCCTTACATTTTCATTTTATCTTTGTGCATTATCATAACAAGATGAACTTTTTGATTCATTAAATTATATTGGAAATTGATTATTTTCTAGTTATTTTATTGACAAATTCCAACAATTTTTTGTTATTATTTATCTATTTTTATTTTCTTCTTTTCTTCATGAACTTCTTTATGAATATAATATTAACATTTAATCAACATGATAAAAACATATCTCTAAATGCCTGATATTGGAAAATAATATTCTATAATATTTTATAAAAGCCTTGATTAAAATTCAAAACAATATTAATTATTTAAAATTCTTTTTATTCTTTTTTTAATATAATCAACTATTTATTCATATATATATTCTTTTCATTCTTCATTGTCTTGTAACACATACATATTAATAATAAATATATCATTCATCACTTTCTCATTATGAACATTTTGTTTCTGTGGTTTTTGGTTTTGCGTTATTATTTTTCTTTTAAAACATTCTTCTTCATTTTGAATTTACAAAATATACTTTTCAATCAGTTGTATTTCAATTGACAAATAATTTAATTTGTTTAATACTCATTAATTGTATTTAGTTGTTAGTTGTTTAAAAGTAAGTAAACATGACAATTATTTATTTATCAATTTGATGAATTGAAGTTATTTATTATTAAAAAACATTTCATTTTCATTTGAAATAAATAACTACAATTCTACATTTTTTTAAATATTCTTCACAACATATTTTATTTAAATGAAAAACAACAAAATAAATTTAAAAATAAAATATTTTATCGAATGTTACATAACCATTATTGTTGTTGTTTTTATTTAATTTTACATAAAAAATGTATTTTTGAAATAAAAGGAAATAGAAAATATTTAAAAATAAACGAATAAATTTATCGATAATTTAACATGACAGTTTGTTTTTGTTTATTAGTTTGAAATACAAACATCATTAAATAAAAATAAATTTGTAATGTTATGGTTGAATAAAAACGATTAAATAATTTTACATAATTTTTAAAATATATTTATTATTATAATTTTTAATTTCCATTAAACAATTATTTATTTAGTCACAATGATTATATTTTTATTCATGAATTATCAGTTAGAATGAATGATGATAATGATGTTAAATAATCAAAATAAAAGAATGAAATATGATTAAATTATTTATTATTTCATCTTCAATAAACAAAAATATTATCAATTTTAATATTTTGTCATATTAAATATTTTAATAACTAAAACATTGATTATTTCTATTATGTTATTTAATGTAATTTATTTTGATTTTTTATTTGATTTCTTTTATTTATTGTGTATTTATAATAATTATTTCATTTATTTTCTCTTTTATTTCTTATTCTTATTTTATTATCTTATTTTTATTTATCATTTATTATCTTTATTAATTTAATTGATTGAAGTGGTGTTGATAAAACAATGAATTAGAAATAAAACAGTCATTAAATAAAAATAAGATAAATAAATGATATTATTTATTTTCTATTATTCTTTATTTAAATGAGAATAATCATTTCTTTATACTTTATTATTGTTTATTCTTCTTTTATTATTTGGTTTTGAATTAATGAGAATGTTGATTTTCTATTCATTATTCTTTTATTTAAATTAATTTGATTTCATCATTTTAATTATTTTCATTCAATTAGTCTTTCTTTATTTCTTATATTATTATTTATAATTTCATTTATTATTATTATCATCATTTATATCATTTTATTTTCTCATTATTATTTCTTATTATTTGATTTCATTCTTTCTATTATTATTTATTATATTTCTTATTAAATTACTTCATCATAATCAATTATTATTTGATTTTTCATTATTTGATTTTGTATTAATATTTGTGTGTTGTTTCTGATTTTCATTCTTCATTTCTCATTCATTTTCATTTAATAAAATAGAAGAATAAAAATAATGAAAGAAGATAAATAAAATAAGAATAAAATAAGATAAAATCAATGATATTGTTATTATATTATTATGTTATTTTAGTTTTGATTTTATATTATTATTTTATTTTTATCTTTTATAAACATCATTCATTTCTTCTTTTTGTCATTTCCTCTTTTCTAAACATCACTCAATTTATTCTATTTCTTTCCATTTCATTCTATTTTCTTTATTCTTGTTGTTATTTTATTTATTTCTTCTTTTATCATTTCTCATTTCTTGTTTATTCATGTTTGTTGTATATTTTATTATTATTATTTATTTTATGTTGTGTTATTCTTATTTATCTTTCTTATTATGTTTTGTTTATTATTGTTTAAATAGAAAATAAGAATGAATAAAATAAAGAATAAGAAATAATAACATAAATATGTTGATGTATTTTATCATTTCTTTATTTGTTTCTTATTATTATTTCTATTACCTTATTCATTTGATTCATAATGAATTAATTCAATGAAATAATACAAATAAATTGT
>NW_001914993.1:41738-44332 GCF_000208925.1 Entamoeba histolytica HM-1:IMSS
TTGGGTGTGAATATTTCATTAAATGAAATAAAATAAATCAACATTGAATTATGTCCATTTTTTAATTCACCATTTCATTCATTGGCAGATGAATGAAATGGCTGTTCATATTCTTCATTGTTTTGTTTTTATTCTTTTTTAGTTCATTTTCAATTATTCAAGATTGAATCATTTCATTTCAATTACTATGATTCGTTTTGGTGTGAAATCTTCTTTTCCACAAAGTGCATTTGATATTCCTTCATATTCAAATAAACTTTGAAAACAATATGATTTTGTTTTATCATTTTCTTTATAAACACAAATATCCCATCCATTTCCAAATAAAAACAAAAAATCATTTGATTGTTTAAATAAAATGCATATTGTGGTTGTTTAATATCAAATTTCATCATTCTTTTCATTCTTCCGTTTGATTCTAATGAAAATACAAATGATTTTGAATCATTTATATAACTTTCAACTTTATCAATTTTAGAATTAACATATCCTCCAAATTTATTTCCTTCTGAATCTTCAACAATAATTATTATATGTTCTTTATTTTTTATTCTTTGATCAAATACTGATGTATTTTTATTCCAATCATCAATAATTAAGCAGAAGAAGTTTGAAAAACCTTAATAGGAAGAAATAAAGCAAAGAAGTGCTTTCCTCAATTTGCAAGAAAAACATAAAGAATAGGTTTAACAAAGAGATTACTCTTTTTTAATAAGCTCAGGGATGGGATTAGTCTCCCCTGAGCTAGGAAGAATAGATGAAAATTCTATTAATACTTAATTAATTACTTTTTATTTTTTTCCATAATTGTTATTATATTTCAATTTGAATGATTATTTTTTATCTTCTGTTTATAAATGAATTTTATATTAATTCTTAACAAGAAATAAGAAAATCAATAGAATAGATTCACTGTTATATTTGTTCAAACATGACAATGTATTTAAAAGAAATAAAGGATGAACAAAAAGATGAGAAGTTATAATCAAGAAAATTTTCAAAAGATAAAAAAAGAACTTAAAAACAAAAAAGATGAGAAGTATTGTTATTGGAATTATTATTATTTGTATTAATGCAGTAGAAATAAACAAATGTATGTATGTAAGTTATAATAATGAACAACATTCAATTTCAATCAATAAAATATACCCACATTCTAAAGACTGTTATACACAAGGGTTAATTATTGAAAATAATAATTTATACGAGTCATGTGGGATGTATGGACAGTCTTCCATTAATAAATATTCATTTCCATCACTTCAATTACTTCATACAACACAATTAAATAATTCAGAATTTGGAGAAGGGATTACTATGGTAAATAATACTTTAATTATGTTAACATGGAAAGAACATAAATGTCATCTTATTAACCCATCAACATTAGACATTAAATCAACGTTATTTTACCCATTGCATGGATGGGGAATTACTAATGACTTAAATCAAACAATATATGTTTCAGATGGATCAAATAAAATAAGAGAAATAACAATTAAAAATAATGAAATTCAAATAGAAAAAGAATGGAGAGTTCAACGAGGAAATGGGTTTGTAAAAGAGTTAAATGAAATGCAGTTTATAGACAATAAGTTATATATTAATGTTTATTGGGAAGATAAAATTATTATTGTTGACCTTAAAACAAAATATGTTATTGGTGAAATTTGGTGTAATATTAATAGAAGTGGAAATGAAGAAGTTTTTAATGGAATTGCTCAAATAAATTCAAATACTTTATTAGTTACTGGAAAATATTGGAATAAAATGTTTGAATTAACAATTAATTAGTGATATTCTTTCAATTCTATTCTTATATTAGTTATTTTAATATTTTATTAAATTTTATAATAAAAAAAAACAATATTTTATTAAAAGTTTTAATTTTGTTATTTATACTTCTTTTAACAAAATAAAAAATAAAATATTGTTATTTCAAATTAAATATTTTAGATAATAAATACTATTGAAATGTTTTTTGTATTATAATAATCTACACTTTGAAAACTATTAATATCTCGAAAATGTTTAGTTTTTAACTCTTTCTTTATTATAAATTGTTGGAATCTAACTAACCATAATATTATAAGTATAATGGCTAATAGGATTCTCTTCTTCTTGCTTTATATTTTAAGTTAGAGTTTTAAAACTACAACTTTTGTCTAAAAGCTTCATTATATATGAATTTTTTAGTTCTTCTATTTTTATTTTGATTATTAGTTCTTTTGAAATTAAAAATTTATAGTTAATATAATATAATAATTAGTTCATTTTTTAAAATAGTATTTTATTAATGTATTATATTATTTAAATACTAAGAATATGAATAAATTGAATAAAACATCAAAGTGATATTAATTATTAGATAATAGTTATTATAAAACAAATAACATTATTTATTATAATTGTCTTTTTATCCTTTTTTTTGTTTTTCATATAAACTATTTAATTCGTTCAAATGAAATTATATTATAACATAAAATGAGTGAGTGAATATTAAACTATTCATTATTCTTCAACCTTATCAACAATTATTATTTTAGACTTTGAGTTATATAATTGTTAATAAATAAAAACCAATTTGATTTAAC